>NW_026867487.1:1617784-1823443 GCF_020745735.1 Hemiscyllium ocellatum
GGACTATATTGGGTTGGGATATCTGATTGGCATGGACAGATTGGACTCGAAGGGTCTGTTTCCATGCTGCACATCTCTATGACTATGACTGCAAGGTGATTTACTGTTGCTTGACTTAAGCGAGAAACACACCAGGCATAAAACAAAACAAACAGACAGGACACGTAAACTGCCTCGATATTTCAGTTCAGGTCGTCTCTAAAACCAAGTTTTGCACAACTCTAACGAGAGAAAAAGGAAATATCTTTAAAATTTATTTAATTTTCGAAGCGCCGAACACTCTATGATTGTCAGACTTGCTTCAATTTGCAGCAGTTTGCTGTTGGTTCGGAAAGGCAATTGTTCAAACACATTTCCAACAGCAAGAGGTATATTTACAACGCTGAATGAACAGCTCAGTAGTGTGTGCATTTTGCGTAAGTTTTTGTCCTGTAGATTCGGTTGGAAGAGGAGAGGTTGGATAGTGTTGGGTAATTCACTGAGCACATTTGCAAGTCATTTTTCAGAACGCCTCATCACGAGAACATTCCAATATATAACAAGGCATCATTGGGCTCGTGGTGAGAAGGGCAATTTCTGTGAAATGCCTCATGCACAGTCAGTAGGTCTGTGCCACCACACGTGCCCTCGAATCAGCCGCCTGGGTGGACTGGGGGACGTGAGACTGTCACACATCTCCTTCCGAAATGCGCCTTTGCCAAATGAAGGCTGGAGGAAGGTTCGGACGTTGGTCGAGGTAACCTGAGCTGCTCTGTGACGCAGGGCGGTGTAGTCATCAATCTGTTGCTGGGACACACACCGAGACAAATAACAACTGCGTCTGGCGGACAATTAACTATTGGAAGACATTGTTTGCCCTGTCTGAAACGTGTTCATCTTTCAGAGCAAGGAGACCACTTCAGCCAAGTGTTGCCGACTGGTGCATTCCAAGCCCAGGATTGAGCACTTCGGGATGCACCAAAGCATGGGGTGCAGTGAGAAAAGACCACTGCCTGAGATCTTCCTGCTTCTTCAAATGGGGATCCGTTCAGGTATCAGACTCTCATGAAGCCTGAAATATATGTAAATACGATATAATCCAAGAAAGAGATGCCATGAATTTCTCTGCTGGATAGAATCAAACTCCAGTATGGTTGTTTTAACTTCAACATGAGACAGCACAGAACCGAAGTGTTTGAATGACTACTTCTACGGTAAAGATATTTTATCAAGACAGCAACATATTTTGGGAAAAGAAAGAAAAGATTTTTTTTTTGAAAAGACGTTAAATGGGATAATCTGCCTGAACTCTTAAAGACAACTGTTCTGAAACAGGTAGTGGACCTTATACAAGTTGAACTGGTCAGTCACAAACTTTCGAACACATTAAAAAAAATGCGAAAAACACCTCAAGATGAAGAAGAACTGCACATGCTGTGGATCAGCAACAAAATCAGAAATTTGCTGGAAATAATCAGCGGGTCTGTCCGCATCTGTGGTAGAAAAGCAGAGTGAACGTTACCGGTTTCAGAGCTCCTTCTGTCTTTCCAAGCTAATCAGCTAACTGGGACCCTTATCACAGTAATCTTGTAACACTTGCCTCCGAATACTTTGCCTGTCACGTTTCCAAAATTGCACAACAAGAAAATGCATCGAACTGGCGCCCAACTCCTTCATTCCAAGAAGGGCGGAAAATAAACGCAATGCTTTCTCCAAAATGGTGGTGGAATCTAAACAGCCGAAATACTGTGCAAAATTACTGCCAGCACATGCTTGCAAAAATTCAAAAAAGTCAGTTTATATTTTACATTGTCCCTGGTATTGACAAATAAATGAAGGAAATTTTCTGTTTGTCAACAGTGTTCTCTGTTACACACAATGTCAAACAAACGAGAGACACGATTAATAACAGACCCAAATTGACTTGAGGCTTTCAAATCCAATACCTGTACAGAAACTGTGAATAAAGTGCCAGGAATGGAGAGTAGAGTTGGGGATTGTGATCCCTCAGGAACAGTTGCATAAAGAATGAGAAAAATAATGAAGAGAACATAATTGTCATGACACGTTATATCAATATTTCCTCTCGCAAAAACTGGTCATTATATTATTCCTAACTGTATCTAAGTAATGGTTGAAGTGTCGATGGTTCAGGAAATATAGTAAAATAGACCATAACTCACAGTTCAATAGCTGAAGAAGAAGCAAGTTGAGGAGGGTTACAAACATCGTCCCAGTTGCTGGTAATAGGTGAAATCTGAACATTAGGTGAATGATACTTTACACATACAGAGCTTCATTTAACGCATCTATTGACTCATCGATTTCTGTAAGAGTTAGTTCGTCAGCCACTGTTTGCAAAGAGGCACGTGTTTCTTTCCAACAACCAATAGGTTTTGATATGTGTGCACTGTGAAATTTACTCGGGTCTTCTACACCAATCGGAGGTGATGTGACCATTAATGGTTACAATGAAACCGGGTTCCAAACATCAGCTCATTTTGAGAGATCAATGACGTTTACGATTTCGAGTTGGAAGTGAGTCCTCACTCCGGAATCCATGTCATAGAATCACACAACCACAGGAAGTTACTGTGCTGGCTTGTTTGAAAACATTTTGCAACTGAACATCTCCTCGGGCAGGTGAAGAAACAACTCAGTTTCTGCTTCTGCACTCCACACTCTTCATGACGCAAACTGAACTCCAACAGTTTCAGAGCAGAATCTCTATCCTTCCTTTCGAATACTATTCGCCCTCTTTCTCCTTTACATATTTGTCTCTTTTCGGCAGACCAAACCCATTTTCACATTATCACTCCAATCACTAGCATCCACGTTTGACCCACACAAAGGCCTTGCTGATGTCTGTGCAAACTACATTAACTGCAATAATCTCAGACAGATATTTAATCAACGTTCCAACAGCCTCAGCTAAATTTAGCAGACAGGATCTCTCTCTCTCTCTCTCTCTCTCTCTCTCTCTCTGTCTCTCTCTCTCTCTCTCTCTCTCTGTCTCTCTCTCTCTCTCTCTCTTAAAACAAATCAATACTGTGAGATAATAAGGACTTATTTTCCAATAACCTCCCTCCGCTGACATCAGAATAACTTGTCAGATACCAGCTCGCCATTTCCTCCTGCCTTTCCCAAACACCACCGTCAGCTATCGCCCAGTCACCTGGCACTTCCCTCGTGCAAGCAAAGTGTTTAATATGTCCTTCAGGGCTCCAATAATCCCCTCTTTTGCTTCACACAACGGCTTGGGATAGATGTCACTATACTCTGTGATAAAAGCAACTTGCTGCCCGCCACAGCATGGAACAGGTCTTCCTTATTGATCTTAACTTTTACTGGAACTTCACCATTCTAACCGACTTCCCCGGCTACAATTTCTTGCCCCTTTCTTAATCGAGATGCGAAATATTCATTTGAAACCCCACTCACGTCTTCTGGCTACACACACAGGTCACTCCTTTGCTTTCCGTTCGGCTGCACTCTTCCCAGTTCGTCATTGTACACTTATAAAGTGACTGGGGTGGTAGGTGAACATAGTTTCCTGAATCATATCTGCCAAAGATACCTCGTTGCTTCTCGTTTGCTGTTAACTTCTACTTCAATAACCTCTCTGCATTCTTTATCCTTTTGAAAGGCCTCTCCTTCCTTTAACATACAATTATATCTGACATATTGCTCTATCTTTTGCTTTATCAAAAGCTCAACAGTCCTTTTACATCCAAAGTTGCCGAGAAGCTTAGGCCCTGGCCCTTCTTAACTTCCCACGTTGCCCTCGAATTCTCATTGCGCCAGAGTTGAAAGTCTCCCACTTCCCAATTGAAGACTTAGACAGAGTAGCGACTCCAAGTCGACGCTTGCCACTTCCGGTCTAATGATACTGAATTTATCCTCACTTCAATCTAAAAACTCTGCCATTGCTCCATCTCTTGCACGGTCTTGCAGAACGTTCTTCTCGATACTCTTTCAAAATTCCACGCTGTCTCATCCTTCCACACTGACATAAGCTCATTTAAATAAGCGAAGGTGAAACACTTGACAATTATCCTGTCACGTTATATATGATGGAACAGAATTTTTGGGTCGGATACCCTAATACTACTCCTATTGTATGTTTATCTACATGAACTCTTGATACAAATTGACACGGTAAGTCAACTTTCCCATAACAAACGTTTGGACAGGCAATTACCATTATTTTGTTTTCATATAGTTATAGATTTTTCGATGCGATTTAGAATTCTCCAGCTTGGTCGGCGTTTTTACTCGCACCTAAGTGACTTGGAAATGAATGGTTTGTGAAACGAACTCAGAATTCAGTTCAGATACAACGCTGAAAGTTATTGTAGCTCCAAGTATAAAAAATTGGCAACACTATGAGGATTTCCTTCCCTCTGTATTATGAGCAGATCAGATGGATTGCCACGGTAATTGGTTTCAGTAATTGATTTGAAATTTCATCATCCACAAGGCATGATTTGTAATCAAGGCCCTTCGACCTTAGAATTACAGATGCAGTGTCAATTCATTCCAGTCACTGTCTTGCCTCGGAACCCACGTTCCAATAGGCCAACGGCCTAATGGAAGTAACATATCGAAGTAGACCCCCGAACACCACTTATGCGTATGAAAGATTAGCTAAGGTAACCTCAATTTGACAACAGTTTCAGAGAAATGGGTGGAGTAGCGAATGAGAAATTTAGTGATCCATTCAGGCCAGTTTGGAGTTTTGGCAATTACTTTCTTTGCTCTTTAGAACACGTGGGACAGACAGGTGAACTAATCGGACTTCTCATGCATTCAGTTATTAAAGTAGAACAAATAACGTAGAACAGGACAGTACAGTACAGTCCCTTCAGCCCACGATGCTGCGCCGAAAATTTCTCTTCATCTAAGATCAACCTAACCTACACAGCCCTCAGTTTAATGCCGTCCATGTGCTTGTCCAGCAGTCGCTTAAATGTCCCTAATGTCTCTGACTGTACTACAACCATTGAGAGTGCATTCCCCGCACCCACCACTCTATACGAAAAGAATCTACCTCTCATATCTCCGCTAAACCTTCCTCCAATCTCCTTAAAATTATACCCGCTCGTGACAGCCATTTCTGACCTGGGGAAAGGTCTCTGGCATTCACCTCTATCAATGCCTCTGATTCCTTTGTACACCATTGGCAAGTCAGCTGTCTTCCTTTTTCTCTCCAGTGCAGTACGAAAAGCACTCGCGCACTCAACCTCTCTTCACAAAACAAGTCCCTAATCCAGGCAGCATGCTGGTAAATCTGCTCTGCACCCTGTCTAAAATATCTACATTATTTCGACAATGCAGTGAACAGAACTGGACACAACATTCCTCGTGTGGTTTAACCAAGATGTTATGGAGCTGCAGTATAACCTTACGGCTCTTCAACTCAATCCCCCTGTTAATGAAAGCCAAAACACCATGTGCCTTCTGAACAACCCTACCACTTTGGGTGGCAACTTTGACGGATTGATGTACGTGGACCCTAAGATCCCACTGTACCTTTATTCAGCCAAGAATCCTGTCATTAACCGTGTATTCAACATTCAAATTCGACCTTCCAAAAATTAATCACTTTGCACTTGTCCAGGTTGATCTCCATCGGCCACTTCTCTGCCCAGCTCCGCATCTTGTCAATGTCTTGTTGCAGCCTGCAACAGTCCTCCACACTATCTATATCACCACCAACATTTGTGTCATCGGCAAACTTACTGACATATTTTTTCCACTTCTTCATCCACAACATTTAAAAAAAAATACAAAGAGCAAAGGCCCAATAACAGATCCCTGTCGGACAGGACTGGTCACAAACCTCCATATAGAATGCTTCTCATTCACTAGCACTTGCTGCCTTCTTTCGACCAGACAATTCACCCATAACAATATAGCGAAATTTCCCTATATTCTATACCTGATAACATTCGGAATAAGTCAACGGTGGGTGGGTAACCTTACCAATGCCTTACTGCAATCTATACACACCACATCCACTGTTCGACCTTTGTCAACTTGGCTTGTCATATCTTCAAAAATCTCAAGAAGGTTTGTGAGGCATGACCTGCCCCTCCCAGAGCTTTCCTGACTCTCTTGGATCAAACTATGTTTTCTTCTTCAAATATTCGTAAATCCTATCTATCAGAATCATTTCCAGTACCTTGCTTACCACAGGCGTAAGATTGCCCCAAGGATTTCCCTATTCATTTCTCGCTTCCCGGAGTACACTTGGATACATGTGGTCCGGCCCTGGGAATTTCCTACCTTGACCCTGCCCAGAATTTCCAGCGCATCGAATTTCTTAATATCAACGTGTTCAAGTCTATTAAACTGGCCCACGATGTTCTCACTATCAAAAAGGTCCCTCACCCTAGTGAATCCTGAAGCAAAAAACACATCTACTGCCTCTTCTTACCCCTTCGGACTGCAGGCACAGGGTCCCCTACTATCTCTGATTGGTTCTCCACACTGTCTGATCATTCTCTTATTTCTAGTCGAAGTGTATAAAGCCTTTGGGTTTTCACTAATCCTTCCCGCCTAGCCATTTTTGTGCCCCTCCTTGCTCTCCTCAGTCCATTTCTGAGTTTATTCCCAGCTATCCTGAAATTCTCCGAAGCTGAGCCAGGTCCTTGTTTCCTCAACCTTGCCTGTGATTACCTCGCTTATTGTTGCTGCCTTTCTCAATGAACAATAATATCTGTCTCTCGTCATCTGGCACTATACCGCTGCCCAGCGAAGTGTTCAGTATGTCCGCCAGGATCCCAACAATCTCCTATCATCCATCACATAGAAGCTTGGAAGAAAATAATAGGCCTTAGGATTTTATGCAGCTTTACAACACCACAGGATCAAATCCCTCTTCCCCATTAATTATTACATATTCTACAGCTTCACTATTCCAAATAAAATCCCCAGCTACAATTTATTTCCCTTTTCGGAATATAGTTGAGAAATATTCTGTTAACACCGCACCTAAGTCGTGAGGCTCCACGCTCAGTTTGCTACTTTGATCTCAAAGACTGCAGTCTTTACCTCTTCCTGTAATATGCTTACAAAGTGCCTGGTGATGTGTTCTCCTTCATCCTCTTGCGAAAGATATGCAGTGGTTCCTCTCTTACCTCCTAAGAGATTTTTTTTTACAAAACAACCGACATCCACACACACAGAGAGAAACACACGCACATACACAAAAACAAACACATATACATACACACTCAGACACATAAACACACACTCAGAAACAAACGCAAACACTTACGGAGAAAGCACACGCTTGATGTCTTTTCCAGCTTTGTTTTTCATGCGCTCTCCCTGACATATCGTTCCACTTTTTTCATTATCAAAATCTCGAGATCTCTTGAATTGTAGTGCTTCCTGGACTTTCATATGCTTGCTTTTCACTCTTACCGAAGTATACTGGAAATATTACGTTTAAACACTCCCTCTTTCCAAAAGTAGACTGAGCTACAATTAACGGTTCCAATTCCATGTTTGCCAGCTGCTATCTAATCATGTTCAAATTATTCCTACCTCAACTCAGACATCTAAATTTCTCCACTCTCCTGATCTCTTTCCAGAATGACTTTCAAACTTGTGGATTTACGATCATTATTCCCAAAAATGGTCGCTGAAAGATGCTCGATAATTTGAGAAGATTCATTTTTTTGTTGTTAGGTCTCACACTGCCCGATCTCCAAAACGACAATCTTCATAAAGGTTCAAAATGATGTCCTAGAGACGTTATGAAATATCAACCCTGTCCACGGTGGCTCAGTGGTTCGCACTGCTGCCTCACAGCACCAGGGTCCCCGGTTCAATTCCAGCCTCGGGCAACTGTCTGCGTGGAGTTTGTATATTCTCCCCGTGTCTGTGTGAATTTCTTCCCCCCTCCCGCCCCCCACCATGTGGAGGTTAGGTGAATTGGCCGTGCTCAATTGCCCAAAGTGTTAGGTGCGTTAGTCAGACGGAAAATGTGTCTGGATGGGTTACTAGTAGGGCAGAAGGGTCTGTTTCCACACTGTAGTGAAGGTAGCCTTTTCAAACTGACGTGATACCAGGTAATATAAGCGAGGCTGAAAGACCTTGTATGCATTATTCCATTGATCTGACTTATATAAAGATGGAGCAGTATTTTTCGTTCGAACACCCTAACCCTGCCGCCTATATTGTGTTTGGCTACGTGAATCTACCGTACATTAACAATTTTACATGCTCAGTCAACTAGCCAGTGGATGCTTTTTCCTTGCAAACTGTCCAATGCTAAACGGTTGGGTAGGCAACCACAGTGGCAGATTCATACGTTTCTATTCTTTTTTATGAGATTTAGAATTCTTTAGCTTGCAGCATTTTTTCCCACTGCTAATTAGACTTGCACTAAGAGGCTTGCTAAGCGCATTCAGAGAACAGTTAACACCTTATTCCTGTTCTAGTGTTAAAAATAGGCAAGACATATTAAAGATAGCACATTTCTTCCCTCAGTTACATAAGTAGATCAGGTGAATTGTTAGGACAATTGATTCATGTTCAGACACCAGTTAATGTATTTTTAAATATTAGTTTGAAATTCCACCATCTGCCATATTGTGCTTTGTGATCCAGTTCCAGGGCCTCAAGATGACTGGCCGAGTATAATTTCATCTCCTTCACTGTCCCTCATCAGAGCCCATATTCCATTCGATGCACGACCTCGTGAATACAAAATATTGAACTTCCACTGAGGAAACCTGTTGGCCCATCAGAATCATGTCCTATCTAAGTTCACTTTAGTCTGGCAACAGTTTCCACGAAATTAGGAGAGAAATGCAGGAGGTGATGATCAATAACTTTTGACCAATTCTCAAAGTTTGAACAATTCTTTCTTTGCACTTTAGAGCATGTGAAGCAGGAAGAGGGACATATCAGAATTTGTGGTGCATTCCATCGAGAAAGGAAATACAGATTATGATGTGTACTCCAAAGAATTTCTCTGTAGCTGACTTCGCATAACTACTTAAAAGTTATTGATGGGATATGGGTATCACTCATTCCGCCAGCATTTATTTCCCACAGATTTTTGCCACTTGAAAGCGTGCTGGTGAGCTGCCTTCTTGAATCTCCGCAATTTGTATGGTGTACGTGCACCCACAATGCAGTGAGGGAAGGAAATCAGGTGTTTGACACAGAAATAGTGAATGAATAGCAATATATGTCCAACTCAGGATAATGGGTGGTGGTGATAGGAACTTGCAGTGTTTTCATATGTCCTTCTGGATGGAAAAGGTCATGAGTTTGGAAGGAGTACTCTGAGAAGCTTTGGTGAATTTCGGCATTGTATTTTGAAATTAGTACACACTGCCATACCTGAGTGTTTGCAGTGGATGTCTATGGATATGGTGCCAATCGAGCGGGCTGCATTGTCCTCGATCGTGTCAAGCTTCTTGTTTTTGTTGGAGCTGCCTGGCAACCATGACATTTGCAGAATATTCCATGCATCAGTCTCTCTCTTCTTGAATGCGACCAGACATGCTGAGCTTTGTCCAGCATTGTCTAAGTTTAATTGAGAGGTAATGTTTTTGAGGACTGAGACTAGGTATTAGTTTGTAGTTTACTACGAAGTAAATATTGCTTGATAGCACTGCTGATGATCCGTTCAACAACATCTTTTGCTGAAGGAGTGTGTACTGCTTTGAAAACAATCGGCCTTGTTAGATTTGTCCTGCTGTTTATGTGCGACCACGCATGGTCAATTTTCAACACTGACAGTCGACAGAAAAAAAAAATCAGCCAATCCGAAACAAAGGCCAGTATGTCCAATTACCCTTCCCCAGGTGAACACTTCCGATTGAAATGTGGGTCACATAGTTTGTGATACAAAATTAGCTTGCTTGCAGAAGACAAAAGCAAGTTTAGAAGTAGGCTGTTAGTTCAAAATCTGTGATTAATATTGTTCTAACACCGTCAGTGTTGGGTCGTCGGTTGTTTGAAACGCAAATAAGTGATTGGGATGAAAATATAAATGGACTGATCAGTAACTTCTTGGTAACCACAATTATCATTAGTACCTCTTTAAATTCCACATGACCCCTTTACTACTATAAAACCAATCTTTGCCTTTTGCTCTGGTTACTCTTACAATCAATTTCACTGGAGAATCTTAGATGAACAGCAGATAAACCAGCAGTACTCCGCCCCCTTCAGGTCTGAGCAAGGGATTGCAGACTCGAAATATTAACTCTGCATTTGTTCCAAGATTCTGCAGCTTTTTCTGTTCTTAATTCAAACTTCCAATACTCGCAAAACATTAATTGCGTTATCATGTTGACAAACGTGCATCCATTTTAGTCTGTTTGGTGACATTCACCCACATGATAAACAATATTCAGCTTCACTTGCGCTGTGTTGCTCTATTTGTTCACAAGACAGCGGCTGAGCCATGTCTGACAGACCTGCTGCAGAATTTAACATCATATATGGGTTGTGTTACGATAGAGGGCAACTTGCCAACCATGTGAAGAAACCTCATCGTTCAGAGAGAGCAAAACACATAAACACCGATACTATTATAAGAAATGCTGGGCATTCTCCAGCAATAAATCGCTCCCAGGCAGACATGGAATGATGCCTGAAAACACGCAGAAGCATAGTTTACAGCAGGTCATAATTTGGAATTCGACAGCATTTTTGGAAGTTTCAATAGGTGAAAAACACTTTCTCAGTCGGCAGAACCAAAGAACCACAAAACTGTCACTGTGCACTTTGCATTTTCTGTTGAATCAACAGGAAACACCTGGCACTGTGGTAAATTCTGTGCTCAAATGTTGTCGCCTGTTTGTCCTTCAAAATTAAAAACTGCACAAGGAAAAATTTGGCAAATTCGGAATTATACTTCAGACTCCATATAATCTCATTGAGTATTTCATCAGGGCACAGCTCAACCTTCTTCACTAACCGTGATACAAACGGTCTTGGTGTCATCTGCTAACCTATTAACCATGTCTCCGATATTCTCAGTTAATAAAGTGAGGCGCTGGATAAAGCATAGCAGGTCAGGCAACATCTGAGAAGCAAGAAAGATAACTCTTTATCAGGACTTGGAAGGGGAAGGGGATGAAAAATAAATAGGGGGAGGGAGCGTGGGGCTAAAAGAAAGGTAGGCGAGTTGGTGAAAAGTGGATGCAGGGAGGAGGTGATGGTGATCGGTTGGTGGTAAGTGTGGAGCGAATAGGTGGAAAGGAAGATGGGCAGGTAGGTCAGGACAAGAGGCCGGTGCGAAGTCAGAGGGTTGAATCTGGGATGGGGTTGCGGGGACGGGGAGATTTGGAAAGTGGTGAATTCAATGTTGAGGCCGTGTGGTTGGAAGCTCTCGAGGCGGACACAGAGGTGTTCTTCTCCAGTTATGGATGTGATAGAGGCTCCAAATAGACATGTCATGGGGGATGTGGGAGGGTGAGATGAAATTATTGACCACCAGAAATTGAGTTTGGTTGGTGCATACAGACCAGAGATGAGCCCTGAACAATTCTATATGCTTGCGCTCAGTGTCTCATCGAGGGCAATGTATGCAGTAAATGAGGTTTGAGGATATACAAGTAAATCACTACCAGATTTGGGCTGAATCTTTGGCGCCATGGATGGAGGTGATGGAGGAGATGTGGGCACACGTTTTGCACCTCTTACAGCAGCAGGAGAAGTTACCAGGTGTCAAGTGGAGATTGGTGGGTAGGGCTGACCTAACAAGGGAGTTGCAGAGGGGACACTCCATACGTAACACAAATAGGGGTAGGGAGGAAAACATATTTTTGGTGGTGGGATCTGATTGCAGGTGGTGAAAATCGCGAAGGATAATTGGGAGATTCGTGGGTGGAAAATTATGTCCAAGGGGATTCGATTCTTGTTTAAGTTGGGCGGATGGCTCATCATGGACAGTGGGGCAGGAAATGGGGAGACACAATTGAAGGCACTATTGATCACGGTGGAGGTTAAACTACCACACTTGAAGTAGGAGGACTCCTGGGATGTCCTGGAGTGGAAGTGCTCATCCTGAGAACAGATACAGCAGAGGTGGAGGAATTGGAAGTAAAGGATCATATTCTTACAGGAGGTGGGGTGGTAGAAAGTGCAGTCAGCACCAGACTAACAGCAACTGGGAATCTGTATATATATCAACACCTTAAATCTTGATCTGCCATGCAAAAGTTTCGCAATTATTGCATAGGAAGGCAAATGTGTAAGAGAACAATGCAGCTTGACAGAAAAGAAAAACACTTTGAAGTCCAGTAAGTCAGAACAATCTTGCATTGTGATCAAAGACTGACATTGGAGATTTGAAGGGAATCTGTAATCACAAAATCACTGATCGCAATGGTGTTACAATGTGGAATGAAGCTGTTCGGCCAATCATGTCTGTACTGGCTCTGCAAACATTCATGATTACCCAGTGCCAGCATCCTTCTTTCAACACATAACCTTGCATATATTTGTTTGCATTCTCTTCCAATGCCTTCTGGAGCTGCATATTCCAATCTGGATTCCCCAGATTTCCAGGCAAAGCCTTCCATGTCTGAACTATATGAAAGAAAAAAATCCTCACTTAACTTTTGCTGCTGGTACAGATCACTTGGATCTATGCTGTCATGTCCATGTAACATTTATGATCGGGAGAGTCTCTTCCCCATCTACTGTGTCAATGTTTCCTTGATCAATGGCATATACATTTGCAGCATGACTTACCAACTTACTAATCAGATCTCTGATATATTTTGTTCACAATACAGTTTGCAGCAATGATTCTTGTGTAACACGACTGGTCATAGATCTCCAGTCAGAAAAACAGCCCGAAAATTTGCATCCTCTCTCTTCTCTGAAAAAGAAATTTTTTCGATCAACTTTACCAACTCACAGCCATTGATCCCCTGTCGTTTTATCTGATAGATTCCTGGAGCCTATTCATTGCTTTCGTGAAGTCGTTGTCGTCAATGACATCTACTATTGCATCCTCATCAATTATCTTCATCATTTCCTCAAAATACTCAATCAACTTCCCAACGCAAACGTTTGTTACTATTTCTAATAGATCCTTTCTTTTCCAAATATGTGTTAGTGCTGTCCTTAAGACTTTTCTCCAAGAAGTTGCCTATCATGGATGTAAGACACAGCGACCTGTATTTCCCTGAATTAATCATGCTTCTCTTTCTAAACAAACGAAAGGCAATGGCTATTGTCCAGTGTCAGCGTCCTCACTTGTGGCTAAATAGGATCTAGAGGTCTCTGACAAACGCCTCAGTGATTATCCCTACTCCAAGTCCTTAAATATCTATCTGTCCTATGGGATAGATCTCAGCAGGCCCAGGGAACATATCTAAACTAAGATTCTTTAACACATCAGAAATCTCCTCCCTCCTAATTTTGAAATGTCACGAAACATCAACATTTTCCTCCCTAATCTTGCCATAATTCATCCCACTGTCCTTTGTGAATACTGATGGGAGGTATGCATTAACGAGCTAACCCCCTTCCTCTCACCCTAGACATAAACATCCGCCTTTGCCCTTCAGTCTTTTTACAACCAACTCTTGCTCATAACACAACAATAAGTTGCCTTGAGTCGAGAGTGTGGTGTTAGTAAAGCTCAGCAGGTCAGGCAGCATCTAAGGAGCAGGAGAATTGATGTTTCACACATAAGCCCTTGATCATGAAACAGGAATCACGATGAATGGCTCATTCCTGAAGCGTCTATTCTCCTGCTCCTTGGATGCTGCATGACGTGCTGTGATTTTCCAGCACCGCATTCTCGACTCTGATCTTCAGCATCTGCAGTCCTCATTTAGGAGAAAATACCTTGATCGTCCTTGCCAAGAATATTTCCTGGTCTCTTTTAGCACTCCTAATTCCTCTGTTACCGTCTTTCCAGCTTCCTTTGTACCCGTCAAGGGTTTTGCTTGATTTCAGCTTTCTAGACCCGTGCTTGGTTTTCGTGTTCCGACTAAACATTCGATGACTCCTGTCATTCACAATTTGCGAATCATGCCATCCTGAACTTTCAGCCTCACAGGAACACGTTGATGCAGGCACAGTTACAAAATTGAAAAGACATTTGGATAGTTACGTGAATAAGAAATGTTCAGAGGGAAATTGAACAAATGCAGACAAATGGGATTGGTTTAGTTTGGAAAACATGACCAGCATTGATGAGTGGACCAACGAGCCTGTTTCCGGTTTAGACAACTCTGATTCAGTGTTGATTCTGAATTCTTATCAATTGGACTTTAAATGACTCCTTCCTGTTAAAAATAGATTTCCCATGAAAACATGTCGTTCGTATCTAATTTCCCCAGGACCTGCCTAATACTGTTATCTTTTGCATTCACCTGTTTTGAAACTTTTACTGGTGTGATCCCTTATTCATAATTATGTTAAACTTATCACTACCAACATGTCATGGCGCTGAAGCTTTCATTGCAAACAAACACAGAAATTGCTGGCAAACGAGCAACAGGCCTGGCAGAATTTGTAGAGACTAAACAAGGTTAACGTTTCCGGTTCAGCAACCCTTCCTTCGCACTTATTATGACCAGTAAAAGTTTGGTTTTTATGCTGGAGAATCTGTGGGGGAGGATGAAGGAGTGAACGATACTTGGAAGCGCGATGAAAAATAAAGTTGGGCAGACAAAGGAATGCTTAAAGGTCAGTTTGGGAATATTCTCAATACCACCATGTTCTCTGGCAAGTATCTCTTGCAGGCTTTCGATTGTACCCCAGTAAAGCTCAGCACAAGCTGGAAGAACAACGTTTTATTTTCCCCTTGGAAGCTCTGCACCTGTCTGGGCTCAAACTCGAGTTCAGTAAATTCAGTGCCTGGGCAACCTCCGCAGTATCTGTGACACAGCTTCGTCATCATGTAGGCTGCTCCTGCACATACTCAAACAAACACAGACAATTGCACTCACTCACATGGACTCACTGACACACTCATTCACACTCATAATATCAAGAACAGTTGCACTTACATTCTCGCACTCACTGATGCACTCACACTCGCTCACTGATATTCACACAGACAAAACAGGCAATTGCACATTTACTTACTCTGTGACGCACAGAGAAACACAACTTCACCCCGACTGTCACTCACACACACTCAGTGACACAGATATTTCCACTTCCACCCTCACTAACTGACATACACACAATTTCACCCATCTCTAAGTCAGACACTCACTAATGCCCCCAGAGACAATCGCACTCACACTCCTGATGATACTCATTCACTGACACTCACTCATGCACACAAGCATGGATCATTACCTTCCTGTTTGCAAATTAACATCGTGTATTTGAACAAATCCGTTGTGCAAATTAACATAAGTTTATTCTACAAATGAGCATGCCTTTATTTAACAGATGAATCCATTACCTCCGAATCTATCCAGAATCATCAGGTATTTGTTTGTGGGTATATCTACATGCATGGGCCTGGATTTATGTGTCCGGACGTGTGTGTGTGCATGTGTTCTTTTCTGTGCTTGAGAAGTTGGTGGTGAGATGACTTTTTGAACCACTGATGTCCATGTGGTTTAGGTTAAATGAATGATATCGTTTAGGGAGGGAATTCTAGGATTCTGACTCAGCCACACTGAAGGAATGGCGATAGATTTCCAAGCGGCATGGTGAGTGACTCAGAGGGGAAATTGCAGGGCCTGGCATTCCCCATATCTGTGACCCCTTGTTCACCTAGTTCCACTCCAAGTCGCACACCACCACTTTCTCAAGGGGGAACGAGGTACAGGGTAATATATGTTGAGTCCAACCTGCGATGTCCTAGGTCTGGTGAACGAATGAAAAATAAAGCGATTCCATTGTAGTTTACTAAACGGGATAGACTATCTACAACCCTGTATCCCTTGACCTCACTCCAATATCAGAGACATATTTAAATGTGACGGTCACTATTACTTCACCTTCTCCCATGCACTCACTCATTGACTCACACATGTAACAATGAAACTGGGAAGATATTCATTTTTCTTCTGTTATTGACTGTACATGACAGTGACCTGAATACCACAGAGCCAGCTCTCAGACTGAGCAAAACCCCTGACACTCCTGATTTTAAAAATCTTTTATTTACATGTGGAAAGTCCTTGACAATGATCCAGCTCCCTCAGAGCCAGCTCTCAGAGTGAACAGAACCTGCCTTTTTTTATTCTTCTTTTTTTTTCTATGCTGTATGTGGGCAGGTGTGAGACCCAGTGGAAGGCATATAGTGTACAAAGTGTTATTCAATTTCCGCCACTAGGATGAAAAGAAACACCCAAGTGATCAGTGACAAGCAGTGCTGTTCACATCAAAGGGCAATGTTGTGTGATCAAACAGTGAAGGGGAGGGGAGGGATTAAATCAAAACAGATTTGGAGGGGGAAATAACACACTGCAATCCCTGCGGTGCCCATCTCTCCCTGAACAGCTCAAGGGTGTTGGCAGACACCGCACAATCCTTCTCCAGAGATGATATTCAGTTTTCTTGTGGCGTAGAACGCTCCTGGAATTGGATGGGTTAATGGAACATGTTTGTACATCAGCTGTCATTAAAATCGGTCTCAACACATCTTCATTGTGTCCCTGGAGGGCGCTTCCCTCCTTTAATAATGGGGGACCATTTGCAGCCTTTAACCCTACCAAGCCAGCGGTAGTGCCAGGTCCCTCACTATCCAGGAAGCAGTGTCTGGACAGAGAGAGCAAGAGATTGGAATCTGAGAGTGACCAACTGGGATCATTAAAACAATGGGTAGACGTTACTACGATGGACTTTACTGGCTTTCCCAGGATTGGATATCTCTAACATCACGCATTCAGGATATGCTTTGGATTATTCAGGGCGTCTACTACCCCATTCCGGCTTTTGTCGGCGTTCCTGGTATGTATCTGGTGATGCCATAACATCCAATAAGGCCGCATTTGATGTGCCACACACAATTCTGCTCGCCCTGCAAAAGGAAGGATATTATTAATTGGAAAGAAATGAGAAATTATTTACAACGCTGTTATCTAAACTGGAAGGTTTGCGTTGTCCGGAGAGGTTAGATAGGCTAGGACTTATTTCTCCCTGGACTGTAGGAGACTGAAGGATGACCTTAAAAATGTTTATGAAGTCACGGTGGACATAGGTGACATGAACACGCAAGGCTCCGCACCACAAACCCGCACACACACCCAGGGTGGCTGAGTGCAAACCTAAAGGGCATAAGCTCAAGGTAAGAGAGGCAAGCCTTACATGAGTGGCAGGTTTTCATGTGATTCGTGTGTAGAATGAGCTGCCAGAGGAAGTGGTGAAGGCTGGTCCAATTACAATATATAAAAGGGATCTGGATGGGTATATGGGGTCAGAATGTCTTAAATGCAAATGGGACTAGTTCATATTGGGAATTGTGGTCGGTATGGACGAGTTGGGCCGATGGATCTGTTTGCTTCTTGTGTGACTCTATGACACAATCGTCAACCCTCCAAATTTCTCGGGAAGCTCGTTCAACTCCAGTGTCATTTTCTCCATCCATGTTTTCTACACATCCATTTCCCTTGGCTAGCTCTGAACCCCATTCCGTCTGCACCACAATAGCATAAGTCATAGAAACATACACATCTACACCACAAAAGAGGAAAATAATTTGTCCCATTCAATGACAAATCTGATACTCTTCAATTGATTCTCTTTCCTGGTTCCAAAAAATAAGAATTCTCTCAGCCTCGAGCTTATTCGAGTTGAGGTGATGACTCAGTGATTTTGGCATTGAATTATTCATGCGGGAAGAGCCGTTAATGCAAGGGAGGATGATGGCCATTTGGAATTCACAATCTGCATGAACCAAGAACCTTCATCAGATTGATGAAGCAATTGCGATGCTAAAGCAGGCTATACCATGAACCAAGGGCTGGGAAATTGAATTAGAACAGTTAGGTGGATTCTTTTGTCCATTGTGCACTCAATCTTTCCAGGAATGTAAGATGATAGTGTTCTGTATACACAATTTCTCCGACGCATTGCTTGTCACATAAAATTTAAAATGTTGTGACTTCAGTACCAAACTTAAAACTTCTCTTTCGTTGGTGGAGTATTTTGTCTGGTAGATATTAAGGTGTTTTTGAAAAGTAGCCAACTATCTGTTCAATTCCGTCATCCAGAAATGCAGCAGTCCAGATCCAACTCCAAAATCGCTAGTATCAGTTGCAACTTTGAAGAGTTTTAAACAATTTGGTGTTGCTAAAACTGCTGCATTTGTTAGTACATCTTTTAAATTCCCAAATGCCTCTTGGTGTTGTTCTGCTCAACAATCCGTCAGCAGTGAAACACGACAGCTGAGGTTTGGAACAAACTTCCGGTAGATTCCGTTTGATGCACCTCTTTCTTCGAGGGTCGTGACGGAATTTTCTCGACGCCCTGAGACTTCACGTCAACTTTTCATGACTGATGTTCAATCCACGGAACGGCACCTTTGTCTTTGCGACTTCGGTTCTCTTTAGGTTTATTTCCAGTTTTGTTTCACTTCATCGTTCCAAGAGCTCCGTCAGCTGTACCATGTGATTTTTGTATGACTCGATAAAGATCACTAGAAAATTCACATAAAGTGCATAATGTGTTAATCCGGCCATAACTACATTTGTGAGTCTTTGGAATGTAACTGATGCGTTCTTCCTTCAAAAATGCATCACTTTGAATTGATATAGCTCATTTGGTTTGCTTTCTCTGATTTGGGTACCTGCCACGAAGGGGCAGCAGGTCCAAGTTTATGATCAAATTGGCTTTTCCAACTTTCTCTACCCAGCCTTCCAATCTTGGTTATGAATAGGAGACGTTTTGGCACGGCGTTCATCTTCCAAAAGTCCACACAAAATGGTCTAGTCATGTCAGGTGTCAGAACTAACACGATCGATTTTTGTCCATTTCTTCCAAAAACTGTGACCCACTCGGGTAACATGTCAGAATGTATGCAGATGTTTTTGTCACTTCCGATTAGAAACTGACCAGATCCAGTAACTCTCAAAATTGTAACTTCTTTCTCTTCTGCTTTTGCTCTTCCTCAGTAAATTTTATCGACAGAGATAATGTCTTTCTAGACCTCGGTCACTAACTCAATACCCGGGTTTATACATACACCATGGCTCATTAAATGCTTGTAATTTGATATATTTCAAGGTGGCAAATCAATAAAATTCAGTTTCCATTGGTTTCTGGTATCCTGGACACAATTTGAAATAATAGGTCAAATCCTAACTGCTTCCAAAACAGCAACCAGGTATCCATGTGCCTATGTGTACCTATGCTGGAATAACCCATCTCCCAAATTTTCTATTACGACAGCTGAGACTCCACTTTAAGCAAACTTCAAATTTCCCAACACAATTTCTATTTTAAAGTGACCATACATACTTTCCACTTGACAATAGTGTATTTGTGCACGAATCCAAGAAAGTCGGCATTCAGCTGTCGGGTATAAGAAGAAAAACAAATGGAATCCTGGCATTCATTGCAAAAGGACTGAATTATAAAAGCACAGACATACTGGTGCAAATAAATAAGGCGTTGGTAAGATCTTACCTTGTGTATTGTGTCGGGTTTTGTGCACCTCGTGTCATATAACTGTCCTTCCTCACAGTTAACACATTGACGATTATGTTCCTATCTCGGAGCAAGCGTGGTCTCTCCAAATGTGTCACCTGTTACCTGGTGGGTATGGCAACGACAGACCTACTGGTTATTATCTTCGACTTGATATTGAGACACATACCAATCGTTTATTATCCACTTTATCTTCCTGGAGACCATCCCTGCGTGCAACATCCATGCAGTCCTGCTTTATGCAGTTACTGATTGTTTTGTTTGGTTCACTGTCACTTTCACCTTTGATCGATTTTTGGCCACATATTGCCAGGAGCTGAAAAGCAAATATTGCAATGCGAAAACAGTACCTGTGTTTCTCGGAACAGTGACTGTGCTGAACTGTTTTAAGAACACTTTCTGGTATTTCATATTAACAAATCTGTACTGGTTGATGAATAGGCCCTGGTTTTGCCGTGTCACAAATGTTGTGCAGGAATCTCGTGTCCGGGTCACAATAGAGTTTCTCCATCATATTCTCACCCCAGCTCTCCCCTTCGTCCTGATTCTGCTGCTGAATGCTTTCACCGTCCGATACATTCTCATGAGTAGCACAGCACGTAAGAGACTTATTCGTCAGAGTGCCAGAGACCCAGAAATGGAGAATCGAAGGAAATCCATCATTTTACTATTGGTTATCTCAGCAAATTCATCTTGCTGTGGGTAATGATAATGCTGTATTCGATTTGGAACCAAATGGTGTCATTAGGCCATTGGTCTGTCTGGATACATGATTTTGTCCAGGAATTAGGCTTCATGCTACAGCTCCTCAGTTGCTGTACAAACACTGCGATTTATGCCGTGACCCAGAATAAGTTTAGAGAACAGTTGACGAGTGCATTGAAATATCCCTTTTTCAATTTCTTCAAGGCGCTCAGTAGCTCTGGGAAAATAAACCAGCCAACGCTCAAAGATACCAGGAAAGTTTCCAATTTCATTTCACTTTGGCAATGGTAGTGCCCAAAACTGATATGACTGCGCCCGATCTGCTGGCAATAGCACAATAGACAAGACACTTTACGTGAGCAGCTTCTTTAGAACACTGAACTGTACGGCAAAGCAACAGGCCCTTTGTCCCATGATGCTGTGTTGTTACGACGCCAAATTAAGCTAGTCCCTTGTGTCTTCCCACGGTCTATATCCCTCCATTCCTTGCTTATTGATGTCCTGCTCTAAAAGCCTCTAAAACGCTTTTATCATCTCTGACTCTCCCACAACCTTTGACAGTCCGTTTCAGTCAAATGCCACTCTCTGTCTAAAAAAAACTTGCCCCTCATGTCTCCTTTGAACTTTCCCCCTCTCACCTTTAATGCATGCCCTCTAGTGTTCGAATTTTGAACTCTGAGGATAGCATTCTGAGTCTAAACTCTACCTGTCCCTGTCATCATTGTATAAACTTCTATCATGTACCCCCTCATCCGCCCGAGATCAAAAGAAAATAACTGAGGTTTCTCTAGCCTCTCTTTAGGCTCATATCTTCTAAGCCAGGAAGCAACCTGCTTAACCTCTTCTGCACCCTCTCCAATAACTTCTCGAATCTCCTGTAATGCGGCAAACAATATTGAATGCAACACTCTAAGTCTGGCCTCAGCAAAGTCTGATAAAGTTGCTCCATCACGTCCTGACTCTTGTGCTCAATCCCCTGAGCAATAATGTCAAACATGCGATATGCCTTTTTTACCAACCTATCTACTTGTGTGGCCACTATCCGGAAGCTATGCATTTACACCCCAAGATCCGACCGTTCGTAAATGCTGTTCGGAGGCCTGTCATTAACTGTAAAATCGTAGGATCGAGTCCTGTGAATGCTGATGCATGCCATTCGGCCCATTGAGGTCACATCATCTCTCTGAAGAGCATCCTGCCGAGACACATCCCCCTCTAACTTGTTTCACATGAGAAATCTTCCAACCAACATGTCCCTTAACATTGATTAGATTAGATTAGATTCCCTACATTGTGAACAATTTAGCAAGGCCAATTTACTCAACCTTTGAAATCACACAGATATGGGAGAAACGTGAAAACTCTACATAGACAATCACCCGAGCGAGGAATTGAATTCACATGCCCAGCAATGTGAGGCTACAGTGTCAACAGCTGAGACACTGTGACGCCTTCTTAACATTTCATCTCCCAAAGTGCAACACCTCACACTTCCCCGGATTAAACTCTGCAACTGATCCATGATCCGCTGTATCATTTGATAATCTTCTTGAAACGCTGCATCTGTTGAAAGTCAGTTCTGTCAAAGGGAAAATCACTGCATACACTGGTGTGCAGGAGGTCTTGGACACTCTCCACAGTGAGGTAGCCGTCCTTATCCTTATCCTTCCTGGTGGATTGCCTGATTCCTTGTCGTCAGGGCGATTACGGTGAGAAGATGGGCCAGCTCTGAATCATGCACAGGGACTGTCATGCTCAGCTGCTGATTTGAAGCTTCGCGGTTCTCAGTTTCCCAGATGTGTATTGCTATGGGTACTCTGTAGGTCCCGACGATATTGTATGACATTATACACAAAATGGAGGGAGAAATTCTGAGCCTTTGTTGAGTCACTTTTTGATTTATTCACACTTTTAAACTTCACTCCAGCACTAAGAGTGCCTCATTACAGTCAAAGATTGACAGACACAAGTACACAAAAGAACAGTGGTGCACACATGTCAGAATTTGTCTACATGATCTTTGGCATTGTATCACTTTAACCACACGAGGGACAGACAAGGAGAAAGGTGTGAAGGAGTTAACCTCACTTCAGTGGACTCAACCCCAAAACAGCAGACATCACACTGCACAGAGACACAGGCACAGGCATAAACTCTGTAACATTGTTCCTTTTTTTCGCATTCTGCCTTGTTTAATTTTTTCTCTCTCGCCATCTCTCTTTGTTTCCGCATTTTTGACTTCAAAATATTGACTCAAAATTTCTGCTCTCTCTCCAAAGTGCACCCTTCAAACATTTACCTCCAGAATTTGTGTCCCTCCAAAATGTTGTGACCTCAACCTTTCCACTAACAAAAATTTAACCTTCCCAATTATGTCGTGCAGTGGAAAATTTGTGACCCCTCCCCGTTTATTTAGATCCACACCTCCCATTTTGCAAGACCCTGCCAATACTGCACCACACATTGGACAGGATCCCATAGCTGCACCCTCCTCCATCAGTGCTAAGGACTTCCTGACGTGTCAGATTCTGCGCGTTCTTGCCAATTGTTTGAATATTTTGAGCGCACATCTAACAATGGGACGTCAACCTAGTGAAGCTAAAAATCAAATTTACTTTCATGATCAATAGTACAGGCTATAAGTGATAGAGAAAGCTCAGCTATCCCACAGCGATGTAAAAAGAAAAAGGAACAATCCACCACAGGAATTGGCCCTTAAACCTTCCATGTCTGTGGAATAAATGACACGTTTCTAAACTAAAAACTTTTTCCCTCCACATCATCCGTATCCCTCTACTCCCTACCGATTCATAAGCCTGTCAAGACGCCTCGTAACAGTTGATATTGTACATGTCATCATCACCTCCTCTGACACCACATTCCAAACACTTACAAATATCTGTGTTAAATAAACACGTCCCTCACATCGCCTTTAAATTTACCTGTTTTACCTTTAATGTATGTCCGCTACTAATGAATATTTCTATTCTGGGACAAAAAGATTCCGACTCTCTGACAATTCTTTCCGTGCCTCTCTTCATTTTGTAAACGCCCTCCAGTTACCCCCGCCCCCGAACCCCCTCAGGCTCGGAAGTTCAAGTGACAACCAACTAAGTTTGTCCAATGTGTCCTTGAATATAATACCCTCCCAACCAAGCAACATCCTGACTTAACAGTTCTGTAGCCTTTGCAAAGCCTCCATATACCTCCGGTAATATGGCGACCTGAACTGTGTGCAATATTCCAAATGAGGCCTCATTAATGTTCGTTAAAAATCTACCTGACTTCATAAAAATTAGACCGTATGTCCGGAATGTTGCGGTAAACCATGCCAGATGACTACTTAACCATGTTACCCGTGCGCATTGCCACTTTCAGAGAACTGCAGCTCTGAGGTTGAGATCCATCCGTAAGTTAATTTTTCTAAGTTCCCATCCACTTACTTCCTTCAATGAGCCTTCCAAAGTACTCACACAAACCAATACACTCACACTCAGAGATAGAGTTACACAATCATAGATAATTCTATCCACTCTAACTCACTCACTGCCCCTCACGCACATGCACTGCGGCACTGGAATCCACAAACGGACACAGAATCCCAACACAAACTTGTAATCACCGAATGTTAGCTGATGACCTGCAACCTGCATTATTCATCATCACTTAGAGACAAAACCCCAGTCCATCGAGAATATGGCGATGGAGGGGAACCTTTCATTCAATAAACAGTAAAAAAAAAGTCGTAGAATGTTTTGAGTCGACACGTTTGAAAACCTCCTTCATGGTGTATGAGAAAGCAAAGCATAGCACATGGAATTTCTTCAATACTTCTTTGATAAACCATACGACCACTATTCACAACAGTGAGCAAATTAATTCACACTGAGTAACAATCGGCATAATATATATACACATAAAATAACTAAAAAGCAATCTGTTTATTTTCACATCCAACTCATTAAAACACACAAAATTGAAGTTTACAAGGATACAGAATGCAAATATCGTCATTTCAAAGCCAAAGTAAATACTGATAAATTACAATCAAATGCAGAAACGATCATCTGTGAATTTCTCGCATTATTATCTGTCTCCGGCCATCCCGTGTTGCAATAGACTCTAACATTTACCTGAAAAGATAAATATAATAATTTGAGTCCACTTGAGTTCAAGTCACATGTGACTCCATTAACAGCACATGAACCTGCTAATTCCCAGCTGAAGCTGTCACTCCAGGAGTTCGGGGAATAAAAGGTTAAACCTGCCCCTGCAATGTCTGTCTGATGATGGGCCATATTTGGAAGGCACGTTGACTTGTTTCTCTATCTGCGCACTCATCTGTGTGCAAAAGACAGCCTGGAACCTATTCTGAAGAGTAGCAGAGGAGTGACCAGCAAGTGATCACGCGGTCAATATTTATTCTACAAACAACAGTCACTGAACCTATTATATAGTAATTATCGTCTTCAGATTTGCAGGAGTTTACTGTGCATATGCTGACTGCGTCTTATACTGAATTACAACAGAGATGACATTTCCAAAAACATATCACTCGCACATGCATGATTTTTCAGACAGGATGTTGGTCAAAGGTTCAACATAAAGAAGTGTCTGTGCTTTCTTTCACACTGATGAAACAATTTCAATAATCTCTGTGACTCGGTAAAAATTGTTTTGCTAACTAATTAGAAAATTCCCATCGCATCTGTCAATCGTTTAACTGAAAAATAAATGTCAAGCTTCCTATGGTGATTTTCAACATTAAATAATGCTCAGTGTATTTCAGAATTCAGTAGAAAGCCAAGGAACTCCATTCTCTCCTCTCCATCAGAAACACAGGAACTTATAGTAAAAGGTAGTTCATATTGGTTGGATGGGTACGTTGTAAAAGTTTGTATCACAATTTCACTGCATGTCAATACCAAAGGCACCATAGATACATGAGTTATCAGTAGGAAAAGGATGGGGTTTTCTGAGTGGGCAAAAGAAGTAACATTGCAAGGCTAGCCATTGCAAGTGGTAACCTGGGCTGGGATGATTCAAATCACAAAATGACTCCTTTCAGAGGTTTCCAGACTATGCTGGCTTGGCGTTCAGGAGGATCGCAGCCATATCACAGGCTGTTTTATGAAACTATCGAATCATGCAGTACAGTAAATTTCCTTCAGACCATCGAGTCTGTACTGTCAAAAAAACTGTTATGACCTACAACTGTCTCAAATTCCTGCATCCCAGACATTCCAGACACCCACATGCCTCTGTGAAGTGAATAATTTCCTCAAATCGCTTCGAAAATGTTGTCATTCATTGTTAACTATGTCTCCTTGTTATTGACACGATCATCAGTTTGATAAGAATGAGCAACGATATTCAATCATTTTCACGGTCAATTAGGTTTTTTATCTGTGACTTAGATAGGATTTATGGAAGTATTGCAACATTTGAAAATGTATCGAAGCGATTCAAACACACCATTACATTATAGAATTCGCAGACATTGAGCCAGCTAGTTTACATACAGTGAAGTGAAAGAGGAAGGAAGTTTGAGAGGAGGTGCAGAACATTTAAAGAAATGTGGATGGTAGCAAACAGAAACAGAAAAGGAAAATGCTAGAAAACTCAGCAGGTCTGGCATCATCAATAAAGAGAGAGCAGAGTTGATGTTACGTCTCCCATGACCCTTCTTCAGTGAAAATGCCAGAGCTTCGTTGGCAGTGTGATGAAAGGCACATGTTGAAGATGGGATACCACTACAGGTAATTCAACAAGTCAGAGAAATGAACTCAGTGGGAGAGAATGTGGAGAATGATGCAAACTGTATCAGGAGGGAAATCAGGAATATTGTCACAAATTTCTTCCAATGGCCAGTTGTCAATATTTAAATAGCAGAGATGCTGATTGGATGGTCTGGGTGTTCACCTGGATGGCACGAGTTGCTGGCATTTATGATGTTCAACTTAGCGAGACTCATTCTTCCTCGGGAATGGGTATGAGTGCAGTTCCTCAGAATAACCAGATCAAACACGCCTCTATTTGTGCTTTACAAGTGAAGGTCCTCAGGCTCTGTATTCCCAGTGACCACAAAGAACTAAACATTTAAAACGTCGAGCACTTCAAACCCCATTGTTCATATTCTCCAACCAGCCAGTTGACGATTCATTGTTTTGCAGATTTGGAATCAATTCAATGAGCCATAAAACGGGGTGTATGATCAAGATCATCGAATTTGCTTTTTCAAAGGTAATTCTTCATGTTATTGAAATTAATTTCGCTCCAAGTGCTCCAGCGCTTCTTTCGTGACACCTTGTGGAGGTACGGCTCAGATAGTTTTGGATGGAGTTCTTGGATTTTCACTAAAAATTATGTTGGTCACAAAATGGAAAGAAGTGAAGGCAGTGTGAATGCACAGAGAGCTGGAGAAGATGCAAGTATCAGAAATTCAACTCACCAAGTGAAGAAAGACAACTGTCAGCATCTGTCGATGTGAGGGGTTCATCAGGATCACTGTCCACGTGTAACTGGCCTTCCTCCAATTTAGCGTCTTCAGCCTCAACATCGTCATAGTCACCACGAATTTGACCTGGAGGAAAAGGTGAGTATCACTGACAGAAATTGCAACCCACAACACTTAGAACAAGAAATTGAGATGCATGCTGCCAGATAAGTGCTGGAAAGTGGGATCCGAAGAGTCAGGCAGTTGAACATAATTCAGCAATAGCAGCACGAGCAGGCAGTACGCAAATTAGGAATGAGAAAGTTAAGTGTTAACTGATCGAAATGTTCCAGATATTAAGCGGATAAGACTGGGTGGATGAAGAAAAACCAATATCAATAAGTTGGGCTATTCCAGAACTAGGGGGTGTATTTTAATCGCTAATGTCAGACCGTTCAGCAAAGGTACAAGCAAGAGTAAGGAGCTGTACAAAGTTTAGAATTCTCATTGGAAAGCAGAAGGCTAAGAGGGGATTTGATAGAGACGTACAAGATGATCAGAGGATTAGATCGGTTAGACAGTGGAAGTATTTTTCCTAGGATGATGACGTCAGCTTGTATGAGGCGGCATAACCACAAATCGAAGGATGAAAGATTTAAGACAGATGTCAGAGGCAGGTTCTTTACGCAGAGAGTGGGAAGGGCGTGGAATGCCCTACCTGTTAATGTAATCAACTCAGCCACATTAGGGAGATTTAAACAATCCTTAGATTAACACATGGATGATTTTGGGATAGTGTAGGGGAACAGACTGAGAATAGGTCGCAGGTCGGCGCAACATTGAGGGCCGAAGGGGCTGTTCTGCGCTGGATTGTTCTATGTTCTACGTTCTATGTTCTCTGTCTTATGTTCCCCAAAAGAAAGTTGATGTCAGATCAATTCTTAATTTTAAATGCGAACTAGATTATTGTGGATCAAATGTATTAAGGGATGTGGTTCAAAGACAGATATCTGGATTTAGGTCACACCATAGCCAGAAATCATCTCATTGAGTGGAGGAAGAGTTTCGAGCTGCTTAGCAACTTACAGCTGCATATATCTTCCTGTTGAATGACTTGGAGCAGTGGACACAGTGTAGCGGCCATAGTTGAGGTACATGATAAAATTATTATGGATATAAGTGCTGAGGACAGGAAAGAACATATCTTTTTGGTGGAGAGATCAATGATCAGGGTAATCGATTTTAGTGGGAACGGTGGAAGTAGTAAGGAGGATGTGAGGAAAATTATTTTCCCCCAGAAGCTAATGTGAATCTGCGACTCGCCACCTGTAAGGGCGATAGAGACAAAAGACACTCATAACATTTAAGAAGTATTCAGTGGTACATGAGATGCCAAGACATACAAGGCTATGGATCAAGTATGCTGGTAATTGCAATTAGAATAATTTGAGTATGCTTTTGACAGGCTCTGTCTGGATGAACCATGTCCATGACCACGTGGTACAAAGACAACAACTTTCTTTCTACCTGACCCACCTCATGAAACAGCCAGTAGTGACATTGCCATTCCTCAGTCTTGTGACGTTTCACATCTTTAAAGTTTGGACGGCACAGAAAGTGAATTGTCAGAAAGTGATCACGGACATACCTGGAATACTGTTGACGTTGATCTCTGGATTTTCAATTTCTGTATCATTTTCTCTCAAGTTGTGACTGGTGTAGTATTCAAAGTGATTGAGTGAATGAATGGAAGCAGAAATTGCTAAAAAACAAAACTGGAGAGTTATTGTTCAATATCTGAGTGAACCCATGACTCTTTCGAATTGTAATAAGGTGAAATATCTTCAGCCTAAGGGTGGCGAGTCTATGGAACACAAAAGACTATGGACACCAAGTCAGTGAGCATCTTTAAGACAGAAATAGAATGGTTATTGATTGACAAGGGGATAGAAATTTCCATGCAGAAGGTAGAAGGAAGACGTTGAGACACATCTCAGCCATGATCGAATGGCAGAATGCACTCGGTGGGCCAAATGACCTATTACTGCTCCTATATCGTGTATACACATGGACCACAGATGACCGTTTTATGTTCTTAACTGGTATATGAATGAGATTTCGGAAGACAGGAAACCGGTCCAACCTTCGGGACTGCGCAAATATCGAAAACAGCCAGAGGAAAAGGACGGTTCCCGACCATCCATGGATAAGGCCAAGGCTCCCAGTGACTCCGGTACGGCGGAGCATGGCACCAAAACCAGATTGTCTGGCTTGGAAGGCCATTGCCTGGGGGAGGACAAGAAACAGGACCCCGAGCCTGAGAGCAGTCCCAGAGAAGGTGAGTCCAATGCCTAGCTACAGCAGCTTTGGCTGTGCATCGAGAACTCGAACATCACCATTACCCAGCTCTACAAACGTAATGGAGGCGGGGGCGAGAGACAGAAAGAGATCCAGAGGGGTGCCGGTGTGATGTTGGGGTCTGGGGGCAACAGCAGGTGAGGAGTGGAGGGGTCAGTTTGGTAGAAAGAGGAATGGGATCTGGGGTAAAGAAACATGGACAGATGGTGGACGGTGAGGGAGAGAGAAAGATGAGAGTGGGGCAGAGACCTGGTTTGGGGTGGGAGCGTGAGAGTGAGACTTACAATGATGCAAGTTATGTGGGACAGTTGGGTAGGGACGGGGATTGGGGATAAAAAAGATACAGGAGTTGAGTAAGGAAAGGAAGATTACGACAGATGTGGATATGGAGGGTTGGGAGAGGTGTGGATAAGAGGATTTCGGAAAGATGTGGATAAGAAGGGTTAGGAGAGACGTCGCCCACCCGTCCCACCCCACCCACAGGCGGGCTGTTTCCTGGCAAAGAGAAGGAATGTTCTGATTTGAAACCTTCGCTGCCTTGCTGTCAGAACCATATATGGGAAAGGCTTCAGGAGTAAACCTTGAGGTAAAATTTAGAGCCGGGGCCCCAAAGGCAGTTCGTCGTTATCTACAACCTCATTCTGGCAGATCCTGTACCAAACTGTAACGGTTTTACTGTTCGTTTGGATTAGCCAGTGTCGTGGAGAGGGTGAACCACACCACCTCGGCTTACATCCTACCACCACTGCACCTGGAGAGGACACTCCAGTTTCTCCTACAGCTTCAACGCAACTAGGGTGGGGGTGGGGGCAGCAGATACCAGTCAAATTCATCGCTAGATTGACGTACAGAATGACGCCATCGGTTGTGCCCGGTGGTGGGAGGGATTTTTGGATCCCACTGGGATAGCTTCCGCCTGCCTCAAGTTGGTCAGGACACCGCCAGTAACATGCCGTCCCGCCACAACTTGCTGTCCTCATTGGGTGCATAGAGATTGGGAATTACCCGAACAGCCGTTTCCAATCACCGCACCAAGCAACAAAAGAAAACAACAAAAGAGACCAGCTCGAAAACTGGGAAGTTGGAACGTCCAGACAATGATGACCAGACTCTCAGAAATCCTCCAGAAAATCAGCTTCTCAAGAAAATCAACTGTCCTAAACAACGAGCTCAATAGACTCCAAAATGGATGAACTCACATTTATCAACATTGCAATCCATCTATGAGACCTTTTCTCACTCACTTAAACTGTCTGTACATCCCTGCAAAGTTCATGTCCTCTGCATATTTTGCTCTACCACTCATGTCAGCGTCATCCACTAGCGTAGACACACTACACGTGGTCTCCAACTCCAAATCGTCTCCAAATCTCCAAATTTGTACCGAGTTGTGGTTCCAAAGCTGATCCCTGTGGCACGCCATTAGTCGTTGACAGCTTTTAATAAACATATTGCAGTGGTTCAAGATTAAGTGAAATGTTAAATCACTGCAATGAGACACTTCTGCACAAAGTATTTTTAATGAATTAATTCGAAATCCCCACCATTTGTTTAGAGAAAACTGGAGTAAAGTCAACTGAATGCCTTCTGTTCCCCCAGCAGAGTCAACATGTCTGATTCGACTTGAACTGATATAATTTCTGTGACAAAGTGCATATTTTGTGAATCTAATACACCACATGTCCATGCCTGTGATTATTGTTGTGTGCTGTCCTGTTAGATGGTTAATTTAACTTTCTTTTCAGTGGTATGTTGAGTTCCAAAACTAACTCAATAATTTCGATTGTGATCCTATAATGGACCGTCCTGTTTCATAGCAACGACAGAGAGAAGAAGGTTGAGGGGTGATTTAATTGAGACATACAAGACAATCATGACCACCTTCCAATGTACCAGGTATGCCTCAAACTAGCAGAGATGTTGGCCCATAATTTTGCACCAATTCCTTCATGCCGTCGAATGCAGCCTTGGAGTTGAGGGCTGTCATTCTCACCTCACCTCTGGAATACAGCTGTTGACAGGGACTGGATGGAGGGTCGGTAGCTGACAGAACCAAAACTGGGCATCACAGAGCAGGGTCTTGCTGAGTGGCAGCTGCTTGATAGCACTTTTACATATACTGTCCATCAATTTACTGATGATTGAGTATATGGATCAGGAATTGACCAGGTTGAATTGGTCCTGCATTTTGTGTACACAACAATTTCCCACATCGATGGGTAAGTGCCACAGTTGTAACTACACTGGAACAGCTTGGCTAGGGGAGCTTATGGAGCACAAACCTTCAGCAACATTGCTGGACGGTGTCAGGCCCCATAGCCTTTGTAGCATCCAGTATTTTCAAACGTTTTTTCGAGATCAAAGAGAGTATCAAACTCCTATCTGTAATAATAGGCACAACTGGAGAAGGCGAGATGCATCATTCACACAGCAGTTCTTACTAAAGATTGCTGGGAAATATTCAGCCCCTGTCACGGAATCCCAACAATGTAGAAGTGCGCCATTCTGCCCATCAAGTCCACACCAACCCTCGTAACAGTATCCCAACCAAACTCTACCCCATCTCCATCGCCGATTCCTGGGCACTTTAACTAAGACACACATCTTTGGACTGTGGAAGGAAATTGGAGCACCCTGTGGAAATCCACGCAGACACGGCAAGAATGCCTTAACACCACAGAGGCGGTCGCTGGAGTGTGGGATCGAACCTAGGTCCCCGGTGCTGCAAGGAAGCAGTGCTAACCACTGAGCCACTGTGCTGACCATTACTTTCTCACTGATGTGTTGGGCTCTTCTATCTTTGAGGATGGGGACATTAATGGAGCATCCTCTTCTTTTTAGTTGTCCACCAATTAAAATACAACTGCGGAGGTTAGATCTGATCCAGTATCCTGAAATCTCGATTGCCTGAGAGAGCGGGTTGGTTATCCAGCTCTATAAAAGAATCTGGATATTGTTGAATGTTCATCTTGAACCGCTGCACTGCACTAGATCTATTCAGATCATTGCTTCAAATGTGAACAGAGTAAAGTTGCTCTGAAATTTTGGAAGCTGTGTTGTGTATCACTCCATCTTGAGCAGCACCAAATTAGCTAAACCGTTTTAGTATGCTTTTGATGGAAGCAACATCGGCTGTGATTCAGTGAGACAGGGATCAAGTGATCAATCCATCATGTTTAATACAAATTAAACGCATCCCAAAACAAAACACAACTGTGAGAAATGAATTGAATGCTTGCTGTGCATCAACTCGGAGCTGACATATCTACATCTTGTGACAATGCTTTAACGAGGTAAGTTTGATTTTTTTTTAAGAAGAGTCGTAAAAGTGGAGGTGCCATTGGGGTCTAGGAAAAACCTACTTTAACAATAGCAAAGGAATTGCTGGTCCTCACAATTCAGATTCCTTCTGGTTTAGTTTCGCTGTGGGGGTGACAACATGTTGCAGTCCAGGAAGTTTGAAAATTCAGCAGATGATTCCTGACTGACTATCCCTCTGAGCTGCCTTTGGGATGTTGTTCCCTCCTGCCTCTAAGAATCTGTGTTTCAATTTGCCTTTATTGTCAAGAGGCGTGTTTATGGGATGTTGCTCGATTGGAATAGCTCATTAGTTAAGTTGCGGTATCGTGTCAGTTCAGCTCTCCAATCATTAAGTTATTCTAAATTATTCTTTATTTTGTTCGTGTTTCAACTATAGTATTTAAATAAATTCTGTTTTGCTTAAAGCCGAGTGGTTTGATCACCTGTGTCATAACTGAAACATCCACTTCACACCTGCCTTGAAAAGATGGAGAAGTTAGAGCCTATGGAACCTTCTTGAAATAATTTGAGGGGGTTCTGGCCTTGTCCATAAAATATGCAGCATTGAAATGTCGGGGATGAATGGCCTCCTTTTGTCCTGTAAATCCTAAGATCTCTCACACTCCGTACAGACTGTATTTTGTACTAATTATAACCCCCTAACGCACCTCCTGACATTTCACGACAAACCTGATGATGTTTTATTTGGGTTTAGTACTTTAAGCACATGGTGTTGCAGTGATCTAACAAGAGACAATATGATGGTAAACAAATGTGATGGTCGCCATGGGCCAGTGTAGAAAATGATTGCTGTGGGACAGTCACTGTGTATTGTCCGCTGCAGTGATTGTAACAAGATCAGCCAGGTGGACGTCATAGAATTGGGGCTGTCAACGTGCTCCAATCAGGGAGCCCTGGCTGACAGACATAAACAGGAATGTCAGAAGTTCTGTTTACTCTCTGAGACCTGGCTCTGAAGAAACTGGTTTAATATCAAGTGCTACGTACTTATAAATAAAGGGTGACTCGGTGAGTAGGATACAAGGCAATGTGTATTTATTTCATAATGAATATATTTTTTACAATTGAAGTAAAACTTCTACAATGAAAACACGATTATGAGAAGCAATTATCGGAAGAAAGGCGGGAGTCTTTGAAATATCAATTTTCCTGTTTCTCAACCCGGGAAGGTGTTCTGAAAGCACGACATATATTGTCATTGTTCGAGGAGGAAAAAGTGTTTCTGATTCTCAGTTTGGTGAAGGCATTTTATTTTTATTTGACAAGGTCTTGGAATGATCTTTGAACAGTGACACAAATGAAGGTCATTTCCAATAATTGTTGTGATTTTTCACGAAATAGCTAGAAAGCCCTGTGCTGATAATTAATGAGGTTTCAGCTGAAGTGGATTCTGTACCACAGGAAGTTTTTTTTTCAATTGATTTGATGTATTACTGTCACATGTACCTCAGTACAATGAAGTTTTGTTTTCCCTGAAGTATAGGCAGATCATAACATACAAGGGCAGACAGATGATAGAGCAAGGAGCATCGACTTTTAGGCATAAGCCCTTCATCTGCTCCTCGGATGCTGTCTGACCTGCTGAGCTTTGCCAACCCCACATCTTTCACCTCTGATCTCACTTCCACCAGGTACACGCAGGAGTCTAATAACTGCAGGGAAGAATTGACTTTTGAACTTGTTGTTGTGTGTGCTTAAGCTTTTGTCTCTTCTGCATGCTGGAAGAGGTTGTAAGAGAGTATACCTGGTGTGCGAGGTGTCTTTGATGCTACTGGTATTGTAGAAGAGTCATTCAAAAGTCTACAAACATATTACAAGAGAAGCAGAAAATCCTTCACGAAATTAAACTGGAGTCTTGCAAAAGCAAAGCTGTGACAGCCAGAAAATGTCTTCCCTATTGGCCCTTGAGACCTTAGTTTCTCTGCAGTTTATGCAGTCTTAGGTTCCCGCACTTATCTGATAGCATTAGCATCCCCAATTATGCTGGCTTGCTCTGTCTTCCTAACCTACTTATGTTCTGCCAAACCGGTTCACTACATTGCACTTAATCTATTACATTACAACACCATCGTCTTCAGTATTAGCTCATCTAATAGTGATTTAACTAGCCCATCACAATGCACTACCATTATCTCTTACCGCAGCTCTGTAATATGATCCTGTGCATGCATTACAACACTATGTTACCTGCACAACTACCAAATTAACTTCCATATTAGATGCCTTCAGGATGTTTGACAGTTGTAGATGGAAGCAATAGATGTGAGATTGGTTTGTGTGATGGTCTGGGCTGTGTTCACAGCATTCATATGGTACAGTCAAGAGGAAAGAAGGAAGCTCACTTGAGGTTGAGGAGGCAAGGATCAGGCAGAGCTTTTGGGGGTTACAAGGTAGCCAGAAATGAATTAGAAAATGGTCATAGGAGAGCCAGAAGGGAGTACGAAGAAGCTCCAGTGCGTAGGATTAACGAAAACCCTCAGCAAAATGTAACACATGGCTGTGATGAACCCAGATAGAAAGCTTTGTGTGGTGTATCTGTAAAAATTGGTGAGCGACCTTATGGACATGGACAATGTCCTGAGCCTGCTGAGGACGAAGAGGTGTTGCTGCACCTTCTTGACCAACGCATTGACGTGGGTGCACATGGACAGTTTGTGGGTGATCGTCGATTCAAGGATTAACGCTGTTGAGCATCTCCATCTCAGCGTCATTCATGTCGGAAGGGGCGTGTACGTCTCCTTGCTTCCTGAAGTCAATGATCAGCTCTTTAGTTTTGATGACATTGAGGGGACGGTTGTTTGCACCACGTCATCAGGCATTCTATGTCCTTCCTGCATGACTTCTCAGCATTGCTTGACATCCGGCCTACAACGGTGGTGTCGTCAGCCAACTTGTCGGTGAAGTTCAGAAGAATTTGGGTCTCATAGTCAGAAATGTGCAGGGAGTACAGCAGGGGGCTCAGTACCTGCTTTTGTGGGCTGCTGATGTTGAGGATTCGGGGAGGGGGTGCTGTTGTCTGTCTTCACTGATTGTGATCGATGAGTCAGAAGCTCGAGCATCCAATTGCAGAGAGTGCAACCGAGAGCAATGTCTCGGAGTTTGGAACTTGAAGTAAGTTTCAAGACTGACGTTGAAGAGGGATCCAGGAACAATGATACTCAGAGAGAAGCGAAGGTCATGGAAAGGTCGGCAGGTTCGCTCAGAGAGAGAGGAGTTCTTTCACAGCAGAGGGATTGATTAACATCAATTACCAGAGCAGTTAAGGTCCATGGGGAAGAAAAGGCTGTTTTTATTTTTTTGCTCCGTCTTGGAAGAGAGGCAAACTCTGAAATCCGTTGATCCACCACAACAGGAGATATGAACAGAATCTCCTCTGCATCTTCTCTAGTTCAATCACCTCGTTCCCAACAGTTTAGGGACAAGGAGAGGGTACTACAATGGAGGAAAGCATCACCTTCAGCGAGATTTGGGTGTCTGGAAAGCTGCCAGTTTTGGAAAATACGAGTCAATTTTTTTCTCCTTCTGCTTTTAATGAGTTAATTTCAAGCACTACTTGCGTTGGAGGGTGAGGTTTTGGGCTTTCTTTCGTTGGTCTGTACTTTCTGGTCTTTTGTTCAAAGTCACGTTCAGTAAGTGTTCACCATGGTAACCAAGTGGTGCGACAAACAATGGTTCACTATGGGATGTGTCTTGCTCAGTTTTTCCATCATCTGGGTCAACTCTCGAATTACTTTCTTCCCACTGAACTCCTCCACCTCGGTTTCTCACCTCTTTTTAAACTCTTCTTTATGCACGATGTGCAATTATGTGTCATTCTTGGACTGTCTCTCTTCACCTTCCCTGTCACTAGTGTTTACTTTCTCTCCTTATTTCGCACTTTCCACCTTTCTCTATGTCTGTCTGCTACATTTTGCTTTTGTTTGAATCTCTTCGGTGATAGTGATCACAACTCCTTAAACTTTACTATATGCATGGGCGAGGTTAGGAGCAGATGGTATGGGGAAGTATCTAATTTGGGGAGGGGGAATTACAATGCTATTAGGCAGGAACTGGGGCACCTACATTGTAATCAAATGTTCTCAGGGAAAGCATGATAAAAACGTGGAGGTCATTCAGGAAGCATCTGCTAATAGTGCTGGACAGGTTTGTCCCACTGAGGCAGGGAAGGGATGGTAAGTTGAAGCCCTCAGTGACAATGGATGTGAAATGTCCAGGCAAGAGGAAGAAGGGAGCTTACTTAAGGTTGAGGAGGCAAGGACAGGCAGGGCATTAGAGGGTTGCAAGCTCGCCAGAAAAGAACTGAATAATGGACTTTGTAGAGCTAGAAGGAGGCTCAAGGAAGCTTTAGTGGGTAGGATTAAGGAAAACCCTAAGACGTTCTCCCCTTCCGTGTGGAACAAGAGGATGGCCAGAGGGACGGTAGGGCCAATCAGGGATAGTGGAGGGAACTTGCAGCTGGAGACAGAGGCAGAAGGTGAGGTCCTTAATGAATACTTTATTTCAGTATTCACCAGTGACAGGGACATTGATGTTTCTGAGGACAGCGTGAAACAGACTGATATCCTAGCACAAGTTGATGTTAGGAAAGACAATGTGCTGAAAAACTTGAAAAACATAAGGGTAGATAAACCCCCAGGGCCAGACGGGATATACCCTAGGTTACTACAGGAAGCGAAGGAAGAGATTGCTGCATCCTAACTGTCCACTGGAGTAGTTTCAGATGATTGGAGGGTGGCAAATGTTATTCCCTTGTTAAAGAAAGGGACTAGGAGTAATCATGGGAATCATAGACCAATCAGTCTTACGTCAGTGGTGGGCAAAGCATTGGAGAGAATTCTGAGAGACAGGATTGATGATGACGTGGAAAGCCATAATTTTATGAGAAACAGTCAACATGGCTTTGTGAGGGGCAGGTCATGCCTCACTAAGCTTACAGAATTATTTAAGGATGTGACAAAACAGGTTGATACAGGTAAGGCAGTGCATGTGATATACATAGACCTTGGCAAGGCGTTTGATAAGGTTTCTCATGGGAGGTTCATGCAAAAGCAAGGAGGCATGGGAGACCAGGAACTTTGTCTGTCTTTCTACATAATTCGCATACCCATAGAAGACAGAATGTGGTGGAAGATGGAAAGCTTCCAGAATGGACCATGTTGAACATTGGTGTTCTAGAGGGATCTGTTCTGGGAACTCTGTTCTTTCTGATTTTTGTAAATGACTTGGATGAGGAAGTGGAAGGGTGGGTTAGTAAGTTTGACAATGGCACGAAAGTTAGTGGATTAGTGGATAGTGCGGTAGGCTGTTCGAGGTTGCAATGAGACATTGACAAGATGCAGAACTGAGCTGAAAGTGGCAGATGGAGTTCAACGTGGAAAAGTGTGAAGTGTTCACTTTGGAAGGTCGAAGTTTGAATGCAGAAATAGGTTTAAAGGCAGGATTGTTAGCAGTGTGGATGAACAAGGAGACCTTGGGATCCATGGCCATAGATTACTCAAAGTTGCCAACCAGGTTGATCGGTTTGTTAAGAAGGCGTATGGTGTGTGGGCTTTTATTAGCATGGGGATTGAGTTTAAGAGCTATGAGGTTATGCTGCAGCTCAATAGAGTCCTGGTTAGACTACACTTGGAATATTGTATTCACTTCTGGTCACCTCATGACAAATACGATATGGAAACCTTAGAGAGGATGCAGAGGAGCTTTACCAGGACACTTCCTGGACTGGTGGGCATGCTTATGAAGAAACTTTGAGGAAACCAAGGATTTTTCTCATTGGAGTGCAGAAGAATGAGAGGTGACTTGATGGATGTGTCGAAGATGATGAGAGACAGAGATAGAGTGAATAAATAGAGATTTATTCCCAGGGCAGAAATGGCTATCACAAGTTGGCATAGTTTTAAAGTAATTGGAAGAATGTTTAGGGGAGATGTGAGAGGTCAGTTCTTTACTCAGAGAGTGGTTGGTGGGTCGAATGCACTGTCGGTAGTGGTATTAGAGTCAGATACAACACGAATACTTTAGCGACTCTTGGATAGTCACATTGAAGTTATGACAATGAAAGGGAAACATGTTAGTCTGATCTGAGAGCAGGATAAAAGGCCAGCACAGCATCGAGTGCGAAAGGGCCTGTACTATGCTGTACAGTTTGATGTTATATGTTCTCTGGTCCTCCCTCTTTCCACCTTCTCTAAATTTCCCCTTTCTCTCTCTCTCGCTTATTTGACCCTTAGAATATGTCTCTCCATCTCTTTCTGTGTCATTATGACGTGCTCTACTTCCTTATTCCTTTCTCTCAAGTCATGTCTTTGTGTCTCCCATATGCGATCTCTCCTCTCACCCTGTTGCCTTCAGTGTTTCCTTCTAATACTCTCCCCGTCTTCATTCTCTCTTTTTTTTCCCGAACTCTCTGCCTTTCTCTCAATTCCATAGCTCTCTCTCCCTCTGACCCGTTCTGTTTCTGCCTGTCTATTTCTGATCTGTTGGCTTTCCATGTTGATTTTAGTCTCTCAATTCTAATCTCTGTCTCTCTTGCTCGGTTTCGTCTTCTCTTTCTGTCAGTCTTTCTCTATCTACTCATTGAAATTGAGGAGTTGGGTACTTGAACCACACTTCTGACTCCACTCCACTCCTCTGTACACACTGCTCGCCAACCCACACATCCATAAAACGAGACACAGCTGGAAATGACTGATCAATGAATAAATTGAAGAATTATATTGAAAGGATGTTTTAGTACCTTCTGGAACTGCTCTCTGAAACTAGTCTGGGTCACAGCATATATTCCAGTGTTTGTGCAGCAACTCAAGAGCTGCAGCATGAAGCCTAAGTCAAGCACATATCTATCTATCCAGACAGACTGATATCCCAAGAACCACATCCGTCTCCATATGGAATAAACCATTAACATTGACCACAACAGGATGAAATTGGTCGACATAGCAAACAGTAAAATGATCGATTTGTTTCGACTCTCCATCTCTGCGTCTCTCGATCTCTTCCGACTGCTTCCCGCCCACAGTCTGCGGCGAGCTCTGCTGGCCATTGCAATGTGCCTTACAGTGAGAACATTGAGTAGCAAAATTAACGCAAACGGGATGCAGGGGTTGAGGATGTTGTGGGCGAATTCAAATGCTGCCCAAACCGCAGAATTGTTAACATTCGCCCTGATGAAACAAAACCAAGGGTAATTCTGCATCCAATACCATCCACTGAACATAAAGTACCAGAAAATGTTCTTTAACAAGCTCAGCACCGACACTGTCCCCAGAACCACAGCCGCCGTTTTCTCATTGCAATATTTACTTTTCAGCTTCTGGCAACAAATGGCCACAAATCGCTCAAACGTGAAGGTGACGGTGAACCAGACAGAACAGTCAGTGGCTGCATAAAGCAGGACGGCGTGGATATTACACACGGGGATTTTGCGAAGGAAAGTAAACTGATCACGATAAACAATTGGAATGTGTCTCATTATCAGGTCGAGGATAACCACCAGTTGATCCGCCACTACCATAGCCGCTAGGTAAAGAGTGACACTTTTGGAGAGACCACATTTCTTACAAGATAGAATCATAATCGTCAGAAAGTTAACTGTCAGGAATGGAAAACAAATAAACAGAAACAAATTTGTACATTTGGATTAGACAAAGTGTGCAGTTTGTACGAGGACTTGTTCAGATTGTTTGCAAAGATCTACAGCTTCCAGTGATGTAATTAATTAACTGTTGGAAATTAGTGTAAAGTGGGAGAGATGGAATCTCAATACCTGTAAGCCAGTCGTCAATATATTCACGAATATTAATGGGCTGTGATGTGGAGTTTTGGTCAGTGCGTTGATGGATGCAAATGGGGGAAAAGGAAAAAATGTTATTGATGCAAGTGGGAGAAACAGGGATACGAAGGCAATGGCATTAACACAGTGGATGGTGGGAGATGTTTCCATTGATCGGAGATACTAGGATCCGAGGACACAGCCTTAGAGTAAAGAGAAGACATTTTAGAATGGAGGTAAGGAGAAACAGCTTCAGCCAGAGATTGTCCAATCTATGGAATTGATTGCCACATAAAGCTGTTGATACCAAGTCACTGAGAATATTTAGAACTGAGATAGATAGGTACTTCAGTATCAATGGAATCAAGTGACTAGATTAGACTTACAGTGTGGAAACAGGCCCTTCGGCCCGACAAGTCCACACCGACCCGCCGAAGCGAAACCCACCCATACCCCTACATTACCCCTTACCTAACGCTACGGGCAATTTAGCATGGCCAATTCACCTGACCCGCACATCTTTGGACTGTGGGAGGAAACCGGAGCACCCGGAGGAAACCCACGCAGACACGGGGAGAACATGCAAACTCCACACAGTCAGTCGCCTGAGTCGGGAATTGAACCCGGGTCTTCAGGCGCTGTGAGGCAGCAGTGCTAACCACTGTGCCACCGTGCCGCCCACTATGTGTTACAGGGAGAAAGTAGGAGATTGGGTTTGAGAAATGTATCAACTATGAGTGACTGGGCTGAATGGCCTAATTTCTGCTCCTACCTCTTATGGTCTTGTGGTTTTATCATTATCAGAGGAAACAAAAGATTTTCATGATGAAATACACCAGCAGGATCCCAGAACATCAAGAGAGTTGGGGCAGATGTGATTATAGTTGCCATGACTGAGTAGAAAGTGATGTGGAAGCTAAAATGTCTAAAATCATGAGGGACTAACGTAGGTTGAATAGGCAATGTCGGTTTTTCTCGGGTAGAGAGGTCCAGATCGAAAGGTTTAAAAAGGGATAGATTGAAAAAGGGCCCAAGGGGCACTTTTTTCACACAGAGCATGGCTTGTAGATGGAATGAGCTGACAAAGGAACTGGTAGAGACAGTATAACTACAACATTTAAAAGGTATTTGGACATTTAAATTGATAGGAAAGTTTTAAAGGGACATAGGAAAAATACAGGTAAGTGCGATTAGTCTAGGAAATCTGGTCAGCACGGGCGGGTTGGACCAAAGGCTCTAATTCCATGCTGTATTACTCAATTACACTGTGGTCAAAAGGAATAGGATATATTACCCGTGTTCTCTGTTGAACTCCAGATGGTCACCTCAAACCATTTTGTATGTCAGAGAGGCCACAATCACTCAGCATATACTTATTGACAGTGTCACAGAATTGTGGGCTGTTGGAAGCCAGATTAAATGCAAGAATTTCAGGAAAGATCAATTACATTTAACGTAAACGGATGGTTATGAAAATATGGAAATAAGTGAGTAAAGCTGAGTCACATCAAAGTATTGTTTGGATATCCACTTAAAAAGGAGATTGAAATGAAAGATGGGGCAGGTTGCTACATTTGCACAACTGATTTAACAATGTTTTGAATACGCCTATGTTGTAACTTGCATGTGGTTAATTGCAATTCTGTCATTGCTACGTCACTAGCAGTTCATTTTAATGCACTTTAAGACACAAAGAATAAAGGCTGATACAAATTTATGAGTTAAGATTTGCTTTCCCGAGAAAATTGCATAAATCCCTTTTTCCTGAAACCTCATCTCTCTCTCTATGGAGATTTTTTGATTAATCATTCCAGATGGTATATCATCCATCACTGGAAATTGTTGAGCATCTTGGGTGTTATTGGAGCTGCAATCATTCAGGCAAGTGGGAAATATTCCACCATACTCCGGTCTTGTGACTTGCTAACGGGGAAGACTCTTTGAGGAGTTAGGAGGTGAGTTACCTACTGCAGGATTCCCAGCCGCTGACCTACTCTTGTGACCACTGTGTTTGTGTGTTTGGTCCACGTCAGTTGATGGTCAATGGTAACCCAGAATACCGGCAGTGAGGGATTTAGTGATGGCAAGATCATTGAATGTGAAGGTGAGATGGTTAGATTTTCTCTCTGTCAAGATAGTAACGCCCAGGCTATTGATGTAGAGTTGGTACAATGTTAGTGACACCGTTGCATATCAAGTAGCGATGATTATATTGTCTCTTGTTGAAGATGGTCTTTGCCTGGAGTAAAACTTACTTACCCCTTGTCATCCCAAGCCTTGGCATTGCCCAGATATAATTACATTTGACCACGGACTACTTAACTATCCCAGGATGGTGAAGCAACGACATTGGGGATGGGAAGGATTTGGAGTCACAGTTTATCTCAGAGTCTGCAGTACCTGATAGGCAGTGAACAGATTGAACAGCATTGGTTATTGGATCAGTGGGAGATAGGGAAGCAAGATAGAGAACTCAGCTTTGTGCCTAGGATAATATTTCATATATTCCAAAAATTGTAATCACTAGAACGGAAAGGAATTACAAAGTCTTTTTGAAATATAATCTATGGTTTGAGAGACTCACCAGGGACTCCAATGAGAGCCAGAATTGGATAGTAACCTGCTTGAATAGCATGAAGTGTATACACGATCCGATGTGTTAGAGTTATCCACTCATAGTCTGAGGAAAGCAAGTGAATTGCCGTGGATAAACTCCTCCCAGTTGTTGCGCCGTTCCCTTCCATTGCTCCCAGATTCTGATCTCCCATTTCCCTCTCTTTCTCTCTGGACCTGCTGATCTGGAGCTGTTTCTCCCTCTTGCACTGATGTGGTAGCACACTGCATGCACCCTCCACTCTCTTATGAATACAAATAGCAAGATCCTCAGTGGCCCCCGCAGTGAGGATCCACTGGGAGATCCAATGACGACACTCAGTTAGTACACAGGCTGAGTTAACCACCTCCAATCCCACAGTTTCCATCAGCATTGCAATGTGTGGAACAGGTCCCTGCTCTGTGTGGCATGGAGCAAGAAACTGGTCAGGTTCAGCGTGGGATCTAATGCCTAATGGGAACAACAGGGAACAGTGTTCGACCCTCGCTGCACACAATATGTATCTTCATGTTTTCGTGAAGGGAAGTAAATGCATTATCGTCACGATCACTTCTGACCCAGGCCTGGCTGCCGGAGTGGAGAATGTATTGCGGGAAAAGCGCAGCAGGTCAGGCAGCATCCAAGGAGCAGGAGAGTCGACGTTTCGGGCATGTAGTGTGCTTATTATGACGCCAAATTCAACTAATTCGTTCTCCTGCCCAACATTTATATCCCCCCATCCCTTGCATATTCTTGTGCGGATCGAAAACAGCCTTCAACCTCTCGTTAGTATCTCCTTCCAGAACTACACAGGTTCGTTTCAGGCACCTAACATTCTCCGTGCAAAGAAAAAATCCGCCTCACATCTCCATTCGACATTCCCCTTCCCATCTTGAACTCATGCTTCGTCTTATCAGAAATTTCAAATCTGGGAAATAGATTCCAACTGTCAACCTTATCTATGCAGCTCAGTATTCTAAAGACTTCAATCACGTCTCCCCTCAACCTCCCCCGCTCCAGAGCAACAAAACACAGATTGTCTAGCCTCTTCTAGTAACCCATGACCTCAAATGGAGGCAGCATACCGGCAAACCTCTCAAGCAAACTCTTGAAAGACTGGATATTTTTCCTGAAATGTGGTGAAGAGAATTGAATGCAACAGGCGAAGTGTGAACCAAGCAAAGCTGCAACTTGACTCTCTGGCACTTGTACTCAATTCACCCAGCAATTAACGGAAGCAGAACCTCACACTTGCCTGCATTAAACTCCAAGTTCCATTTCTCTGCCCACAAACCGCAACTCATCTAAATTCCACTCAATTGTTTGACAACTTTTTTCAATCACTGCAGACCATGAGCTGCAGGCTTACACCTAATGCCCTAATGGGATTTTGGGAGTTCGATCTGATCACCTATGGTCCTGTTATTGCGGGATTCCCTGCATTCCGACCGTGTGGGCGAACCTTTTTGACACTGTCTGCACTGACATCGCCGTCAATTCATCCCTGGAGATAATACCCTGAATCAAGAGTGTGTTCTGTGCCCGGCATAGGGACTGACACATTCAGCTTTTATTCGGCGATATCGCTGCTCCCAGTTGGCAAGAACTGATTTGCAGTATGCTCCACGTGGTTTCCGGTGTCTGGTAGGTGTGCTTCATTCGGACTGTCGCCAGGTTCACCATTTCCAAGGTAGGGATAGGGACAGAGAGAGAGAAAGGAAGTGGACGGAGAAAGGGAGACTGAGAGGCTGGGCAAGAGAGATGGAACTACAGGAAGAGAGATAGAAGGACGGCTGTGTGGGCAAGAAAGTGAGAATCAGAGAAAGGATGGAGGTGATGGAGAGAGTTTGAGAGCGAGAGAAAGACAGACGGAAGGAGGGAGGGATGAGAATGTGTGTGTGAGAGAGAGAGGGACAGGAATACAGGGATAGATAAAGAGAGAAAGGAAGGGAGGAAAGGAGAGCGAGAGTGTGAGAGAGCAGGAGAGAAGAGAGTGGCAGACAGACAGAGACAGTGCATAGGAGAAACAGGAAGATGCTCGGAGGAGAGCCATTTATAGAGACAGTGAGAATTTGTGAGAGAGAGAGTGAAACACAGAGAGGGAGGAGGATTGGAGAGGGGTAGATTGAGGGACAGAGAGTGTGAGACAGAGTGAGAAAAGGATAGATCAACAGAGAGAATGAGAGAGAAAAAGGGAGACATTGGAAGAAGGACAGAGGTAGAGAGAGGGTGAGAGCAGGAGAGAAAGTGAAGAAAGAAGGGAGACAGACAAAGAACGAGACAGTGAGAGACATACAGAGAGGAGAGAGAGGAAGAGCGGATGGAGACAGACGGGTGGGAGAATGAAGCAGCGACAGAGAACAAGGTAGAAAGAGAGGGAATAACATATAGTAGCATTAAAGGCAAAAACACGCCAACAAAAACACCACGCTTACTCAAACACATTGATACCACACAGGCACATAAAAGTTGACCCCTGTATCCGTGGAACCATTTTTCGTAGTTTCAGTTACCCTGCACCGAACATACTACAAAGAACATGGGACCAGGAGATTATCGGGAAGGTACTTCTCCCATTAAAATAAATGAATTTTCTCCTATCTGTGTTTTCGGAATTCTGGGGTAGATCCTGGAACGTATCCCCTGCGGTAATCGAGAGGCTAATATACACCACACAGCCACAAACATGCTCAAACTCATAGACACACAAAAAAAACATTCTGGTGAGGAATACATTGGCATTGTACTACGTTTTCCCTTAGAATGAAACATCCACGTATTCAGAAAAGTGCATATTCCCATGCAATGTGGAAATGATTTATCTTTGGGCTGTATTCCTGAAAATTTACACATTTAAAGAGCTTCTTTATTGCAACTGCATCCAGGCAGTTTTTAGTGAACCATTTTATAAGGAGACATGATAAACTCTGTCGTGCATTCTACAATTTGTCGTAAGTGAGGGCTGCAGATGCTGGAAAGTCGAAGAGTGCGGTGCTGAAAATGCACAGCCGGTCAGTCAGCATTCAAGGACGAGCAGAGTCGACATTTCGGGCATAAACCCTTCATCAGGAATGAGGCTCTGCAATTTGTTATGTTTTGTACTCCACACGTTCAATTGTTCAGTGAGGAAAGAATTCAAAATTTCGGGGAGCAGACAGGCGCTGGGTTTGTTCCTATCCTTGTCAGGCAGCATCCAAGGAGCAGGAGAATCGACGTTTCGGGCTTGAGCCTTTCTTCTGGAATGAGGAATGAGGAATGACACTTTCCTCATTCCTGAAGAAGGGCTCATGCCCGAAACATCGATTGTCCTGCTCCTTGGATGCTGCCTGACCGCTGCGCTTTTCCAGCAACACATTTTCAGCTCTGATCTCCAGCATCTGCAGTCCTCACTTTCTCCTTATTACTATCCTTCCAGTGATCTCTGAGGGGCAACGTGGATCTGAACAAAGCAACTAATCCCTCTCTACAAAGACATTGTTGGAAGAATGAAACGATTGTGCAACCTGACAGATTCACAGATTTTGATAATCCCCTAAAAAAGCTGCTTTCGCTTGTGTAGTAGCGTGGCGAGGCCACCAGAGGGCAGCATTGTATCATTTTGAACGAAAGAAGGAGACACGGAACTTTTGATTCGTTTGGTAATTAATTCCATCATTCAAATGTCCCTCCAGTACAGAGTGTGTCATAGTGCAGGATGAAATAAATGCACAGACACAAAAACACAGAGACACACAAAGAGAAGCACACATCAACATGACCATCAGCTTTAAACACAAGAAGGACAGACAGAGAGAAAGGTGGATGGGTGTTAAATCCATTTCAGTGGATTCACCCCTAAATGCAACAGAGGCCTCATTGCACACAGACGGAGGCACAGACATGCCATCTGTATCTCGTTTTCTTTCTTTCAGCCAGTCTCTTTTATGTCTTTTTTTTGCCTCTCTGGCTCACTTTGACGCTCAATTTCTGCCCACAAAATGTTTCCCTCAATTTTTTGGCACTCAAATATTGACACCTCAATTCACAAACTTCCACAATTTCCCCACCTTCGCACTTGGATCCCTCCAAAACTTTGCAAGACCACCCCCGCCAAATTAGCACCTCTGAAGTTTTGTGCCCTCCCAATTTTTCCCTTCACACCCACAAATTTGTGTTCTCTCAAATATTTAGTCCCCACCGACACACCAAAAATACCCCAGTTTACAAGACCTTGCCAATTTTACACCACAACTGTGCAGGATCCCACAGCTGCGCCCTGCTCTGTCGGTGGTAATGAATTTTCCCAGCTTTCAGAGTATCAGTGTCCTTGCTTGTTTTGGATTGTCACAGCACAGCACACCTAAAACTGAGAGGAGGATCTGGTGAAGTTAGCCATCAAGACTACTTTCAAAACGATCCCACTTCCAATATTCGCAACCAACCCCCAGATTTGTCTCCTTCCATATATTTAATCGCTCCTCTCCGCCCGGTTTGGAAGTCCCTTCAGATTTTACACCAAAGCCTGTGTTGGATGCCAGGGATGGATCCTGCTCCATCATCAGTGATCAATTTTTCTCACCGTCAGATTCCAAGTGTTCTATGTTTAGAGATCAGGCAGCAAAACTAAAAGTGAAAGGGACAATTTGGTGAAGGTATCAAACAAGAGGAATTGCATGACAAACAGTACCTGCTCCAACCGATAGATGGAGCTAAGTGATCCCGCAATTGATAGATCAAAGAACAAAGAACTCATAAACAGAACTGTTTATATTGTAATGAAGTATGGCGACTTGCTCAACTAGAAACCTTTCATTTCTAGGTGACTATTTCCTTGTATTCACAGCCTATTTATATGCAATGTCTTTGGCGATAGGCTTCTAAAATCCATGACCCCCACGTCGTTGACATTGATGACATGCGGAGGTGGTGGGGTGGGGAATACATCAACTATCCAATCTATCAGTGATTCCCATCAATTTGTAAACATTATCAGCTCGACCCTCAGATTCCGACCTACAACTGACAAAACGCCAATGTCGCCCAATCTCGCCTCGTAGCCAACATCCTAGCAAACCAGGCCTTCGTGATGAACCGTGTCCTTCCTCTCTCCAACATGCCTCCAGCAGCGTGACGACCAGAACTGTACACAGTATTTTAAAGCGGCCGAACTAAACTTTCAAAGCAGTCGAGAGTGCAGTGCTGGAAAGGCATAGCAGGTCAGGCAGCGTCCGAGGAGCAGGAGAATCGATGTTTGGGGCATAATCCCTGCAGCATAAGAAGGGCTTATGCCCGAAACGTCGATTCACGTGCTCCTCGGATGCTGTCTGACCTGCTGTGCTTTTCCAGCACCACACTATAGACTCTGACATCCAATATCTCCAGTCCTCACGTGCTCCTAGTTAATTGTAACGTTACTGTGAAGCCTCTGCCAAGGATGCCTACCTTGAAGACATTCTCCTGAAGGCCTTACGCACGAAATGTCAATTCTCCTGCTGCTCGGATGCTACCTGACTTGCTGTGCTTTTCAAGCACCACTCTCTTGACACTGATCTCCAGCATCTGCAGTCCTCACTTTATCCTAAACTTTGAAAGAAAGCTATCTGACTTTGAAAAAAATTATGCTCTGAGCCCTAACTGATGACGGAAGAGAAATGGCATAGGACATGTTGACCTATAAATGTTGCCACTTTCAGGAAATTGTGATTTTGTACACCAGGATCCTCTAGACGTTAATGTTCCAAAAGTTTCTATCATCATTCTGGTTATCCATGAACTTCCCTCCTGCATTAAAACTTCCAAGTATTCACACAAACTCCATTCCACTCGCATTACAATCGCATACATAGTTGCAAAATCACAGAAAATTACACCACTCTCACCCATTCTTCCGCATTCGCACACATTCAGAAAAACACCGATAACTGAACTCACATTCTTGCCCATTGTCTTTCATAAACATTCATTCAAACACAGTCAACACTAACTGACACACACATATTCTCTATGGCACTGACGCTTGCAAAGAGACAGAATTTCAACACAGGAATGAATTCACTGCATTTTTAATGATAAACGGCAACTTACATGATCACTTACAGAAAGATTACAAAGTCATGGCAAATATAGCAAATGGAAGGGAAATTTCAGTCAATAAACAGCGAAATAATACTTAGGGCAATTGTTTGATGCAAGGCGTTTTAAACTCTCCCTCGTGAGCAATGAGAAAGCAAAAAAATTACACATGGAATTCCTTATACTGCTTCAATAATAAACGTCAGGAACTTCGCCCCCAATACAGACGCAATTAATCCATACAGAGAAATGAATTAGATGGTGAATACAAACACGATAATAATCGATCCAACCTGCTCACTTCCCATTTTAAGTCACGGCAAAACACACAATTAAACAAAAATAAACGAATGAATGCAAATATAGTTTTTCCAATATAAAGTAAATGCTGATGAAATACAATCAAGTGAAGCTTGTATTGAGAAAAAAAAAAGATGCTTAGCTTGTTAAAAATGTAAGTGGACGGTTTCTTGCAATATTATCTGCCTCGGGGCAGCCCATGCTGAAATAGACTCTAACGTTTACCTGAAATGATAAAGAAAGTACTTTCAGTCTACTTGATGTTATATCACTTATGACTCTATTTACAGCACATCAAACTGCCAATGCACAGCTGAAACTGGATTGGGGAACATAGTAAATCTACACTTGAAATGTCAGACAATGACGGGTTGTGTTTCAAACAAGATATCGAGGTGTGACTCTATCTGCGCGCTGTAAAAGACTGCCTGGAATCTATTCTGAAGCCTATTAGCAATGTATTTCAAAGATTAAATAGGAAAGGTTGGCCTTTTCTGTTTGTTGTGTCTGGTGCAAAACTCAGCGTCACACATTCAATGAATGGCAACACTGAAGGCACGATGGACACCTGAGTGATCAGAAGACAATGGCTGAATTTTCTGACAGGGCATCTGGGAAAACGCCACAGCACCTGGTGTAGCATGTGATGCCCTTGACTGAGATGATTCAAGTAATAATTGGCTCGGTTGAGAGTTGTCCATGAAGCTGGACAGTGCTGATGATGTTGAAGACGATGATGTGTTCATGTCAAAAGTTGTGTCATAGAAACATTGAATCATATAGTGGAGAAGAGGGCCTTCGGCCAATCGGGGCTATACTTCCAAATAGATGCTACTCTCTAAATTAGTCTCGCAGTCCTGCACTAGAACAGAACCTTTCATGTAATAATATTTCCAGTCCTGAGGGAAGTATATTTTCAAAGGTTTAAGAATTCCATCTCCTCTACCTTACAAACAATGTATGCCAGTCACTCACCGCAATCTGGGGAGTGATGTTGCCTCACGTCCCTTCTCAACCCCTTGCCACTCACTTTTTCATTATGCCACCCTTATAATTGACACTATAGTCAATAATTATGAGCAACGTTTGTTAATAATTTTCGCAATCACGTAGCATTTTACATAGAACATAGAATATTACAGCGCAGTACAGACTCTTCGGCCCTCGATGTTGCGCCACCCTGTAAGACGAATCTGAAGCCCATCCCACCTACACTATTCCATGTACGTCCATATGCCTGTCCAATGCAGACTTAAATGCACTTAAACTTGGCAATCTATGCTGATGCAGGCAAAGCATTCCATATCCTTACTACTCTCTCAGTAAAGCAACTACCTCTGAATCTGTCTTACACCTATCCCCCTCACTTTAAAGTTGTGTCCCCTCGTGTTTGCCATCACCTTACTTGGAAAAAGGCTCTCCCTGTCCACCCTACCTAACCCTCTGATTATCTTGTATGTCTCTATTAAATCACCTCTCAACCTTCTTCTCTTTAACGAGAACAATCAAGGCCATCAGCCTTTCATCGTAAGACCTTCCTCCCATACCAGGCAACATTCTAGTTAATCTCCTCTGCAAGCTTTCCAAAGCTTCCACATCCTTCTTATAACGCAATGAACAGAACTGTACACAATACTCCAATGTGGCCGTACCAGAGCTTTGTACAGTTACAGCATAACCTCCTGCTTCTGGAACTCAATCCCTCTATTAATAAAGGCCAAACCATTGTGTGCCTTCTTAACAACCCTGTCAATCTGGGTGGCGACTTTCAGGGATCTGTGCACATGTACACCAAGATCTCTCTGCTCATCTGCACTCACAAGAATCCTACCATTAGCCCAGTATTTTGCATTCCAATTACTCTGGCCAAAGTGTATCACCTCACACTTATCCACATTAAACTCCATTTGCCACCTGTCAGCCCAGCTCTGCATCCTATCTCTATCTCTCTGCAACCTACTACATCCTTCATCACTATCCACAACTCCACTGATCTTAGGATTGTCCACAAATTTACTAACCCACCCTTCTAAGCCCTCATCCAAATCATTTATAAAAATGACGAACAGCAGTGGACACAACACCGACCCTTTAGATACGCCGCTATTAACTGGACACCAAGATGAGCATGTTTTATCAACTACAACCCTCTGTTTTCATTCAGCAAGCCAGTTACTGATCCAAACTGCTCTGTGTCCCACACTCCCATTCCTCCGTGGGGAATCTTATCGAATGCCTTGCTGAAATCCATTTAAACCACATCAACCGGTTTACTCTAATCTACCTGTTTGGTCACTTTGATATAAAAGTCAATAAGATTAGTTAAGCCCGCCCTACCCTTCACAAAATCGTGCTGACTGTCCCTGACCAGATTATTCTTTTCTGGATGGTTATAAATCCTATCTCTTATAACCTTTTCCAACACTTTACCAACAGCTGAAGTGAGACTCACTGGTCTGTAATTACTAGGGTAGTCTCTCCTATCCATTTTGAACAAGTGAACCACAGTTGCTATCCTCCAGTCCTAAGGCACTACGCCTGTAGACAATGATGATTTGAAGTTCAATGCCAAAGGCTCGGCAATCTCTTCCCTTGGTTCCCAGAGGATCCTAGGTTAGATCCCATCCGGCCCAGGGGACTAGTCTATTTTCACACTCTGATACCTCTTCCTTGTGAACCTCAATCTCTTCTAGTCGAGATACAAGTATCTCCGTATCTTCCTCGCCAACATTTTCTTTTTCTATAGTGAACATTATCGAAAAATATTCATTTAGTGCTTCTCCTATCTCCTCTGACCCCACGTACAACTTCCCACTATTATCCTTGATTGGCCCTAATTTAACTCTCGTCATTCTTTTATTTCCGACATGCCTATGGAAAGCCTTAGGGTTAACCATGATCCTATCCACCAACAAATTCTCATGTCCCCTCCTGGCTCTTCTGGGCTCTAGTTTTAGGTCTTTCCTGACTTCCTTGTAATCCTCAAGTGCCCGAACTTAGTTTTCACATTTTGTCCTAACATAAGTCTTCTTCTTCTTCTTGACCAGGGATTCCACTTCCTTAGTAAACCACAGCTCACGCGTTCTATATCGGCCTCCATATCTGACAGGTACAGAATTATCTAGGATTCTCAGGAACCTTGCCTTGAATAATTTCCACATTTTTAATGTGCTCATCCCCTGCAGTTTCCTTCCCCATTCTACGCTTCCTAAATCTTTCCTAATTGCATCGTAATTTCCCTTCCCCCAGCTGTAACTCTTGCTCAGTGGAGTACACCTATCCCTTTCCATCACTACAGTAAACCTGACAGAATTGTGATTGCTGTCTCCAAAGTGCTCACCTACTTCCAAATCTAACACCTGGCCAGGCTCGTTACCCAGTACAAAATCTAAAGTACCTTCGCCTCTTTAGGCCTGTCTACCTATGGTGTCAGGAAGCCCTCCTGCACACACTGGACAAAACCCGACCCATCTATAGTACTCGTACTGTAGTGATCCCAGTCAATATTTAGGTAGTTGTAGTCCCCCACGACAGCTATCCTGCCTCTCTCACTCCTATCGAGAAGCATCTTTGCTATCCTTTCCTCTACATCTCTGGGACTATTCGGAGGCCTATAGAATACTCCCAGTATGGTGACTTCTCCTTTCCTGTTTCTAACCTCAGTCCATACTACCTCACTTAACGAGTCCTCAAACATCCTTTCTACAACTGTAATATTGTCCCTGATCAACAATGCCACACCTCCCCATCTTTTACCATTTTCTCTAGTCTTCCTGAAACATAAGGATGGCCTTATCTGTTTGTTGTGTCTGGTGCAAAACTCAGCGTCACACTTTCAGGGCATGTCAACACTGAAGGCACGATGGACACCTGAGTGATCATAAGACAATGGCTGAATTTTCTGACAGGGTATCTGGGAAAACGCCACAACACTTGGCTGAGATGATTCAAGTAACAATTGGCTCGGTTGAGAGTTGTCCATGAAGCTGGACAGTACAGTGCTGATGATGTTGAAGACGATGATGTGTTCATGTCAAAGGTTGTGTCATGGAAACATCGAATCATATAGTGAAGAAGAGGGCTTTCGGCCAATCGGGTCTATACTTCCAAATAGATGCTACTCCCTAAATTTGTCTCACAGTCCTGCACTAAAACAGAACCTTTAATATAATAATATTTCCAGTCCTGAGGAAAGTATATTTTCAAAGGTTTAAGAATTCCATATCCTCTACCTCAGCAACAATATATGCCAGTCACTCACCACACTCTGGGGAGTGATGTTGCCTCACGTCCCTTCTAAACCCCTTGACACTCTCTTTTACATTATGTCACCCTTTTAATTGACACTATAGTCAATAATTATGAGCAACGGTTGTTAATAATTTTCACAATCACGTAGCATTTTACATAGAACATAGAACATTACAGCGCAGTACAGGTCCTTCAGCCCTCAATGTTGCGCGGCCCTGTCATACTAATCTGAAGCCCATCCCATCTACACTATTCCATGTACGTCCATATGCCTGTCCAATGCCGACTTAAATGCACTTAAACTTGGCAATTTTCTGCTGATGCAGGCAAAGCATTCCATACCCTTACTGCTCTCTCAGTGAAGAAACTACCTCTCAATCTGTCTTATACCTATCCCCCCACCCCCCTCACTTTAAAGTTGTGTTCCTGGTGTTTGATGGGATTGTTGACAATATTGGAACCCCATTATTAAGTTGGAAAATTCTGTTGGGGTTTCGAATAGGTGAATTATTCTTTGCTCTATTCTCTTTTGTTTGGCGATGGAATACTGATATTATCCGGGAAGGTTAATATTGAGACCCAGAAAACTTTGGGACCTGGGTTCGAATCCTGCTTCAAAAATTCTGGAAGTAAGAGCCTAACGATGACCATGAATCCATTGTTGATTGTTGGTAAAAGCCCATCTGGTTCACTAATGACCTTTAGGAAGGAAACTGCCCTTCTTGACTGACCAGGCCTATATATGTATGATACCAGACCAACATCAATTATCTTAACACTTAACTGCCCTCTGGGCAATTAGGGGTGACCAGCAACGTCCTAGTCCCGTTAATGAACGAAGGAAAAACAAAGGTGATATTGTAACTAAATTCTGTTTTGTTTATAACTAAGAGGTTTGACCAGAAGCATATCTCCTGGAATATTCACAATATTCCTTCTGAAAATAATAACAACGTCAGGGTCTGCATTAACTTCTAGAAATATTTTAAGGTATCTCATAACACACAACAAAACAAGCTCTATTTGATTTTAAAAATAAGCATCCATAGGTTTTGTCTTCTAAGTGAGCAGTAAGAGCGACATCATTTAAAACCTGGACCACTAAAAATCCTACCTCCTATATTTTCAATCCAGCCAGTCGCTGATTCATTGTGAACAGTAGTTTTATAGAATTTCTCTCTCACCAGTGAATGAAGCCAGTGCCTGCTTTTCAAAGAGCTGACTAAACGCACTGCCTGATCAATATCAAAGTAGTCTATTTTTCAAAATCATGTAATTTTCCATGATATTGAAATTAAGAGCCTCTAAATGAACACTACACTTTCTCAGAGACAATTTGCGGAGATAAGGCTTCGACTTCGCTTTGCTGTAAATGCGATATCGATCTTAGAATGGAAAGGAATGAAGGCAGCGCGGACACACAGTGCGGCGATTATGATGTGAGCAACTGTAATTCAACTCACCGACTGAACAAAGACCATCGTCAGCATTTGTCAGTGCGAGGGATTCATCAGCATTACTTTCCAATTGTGATTGACCATCCTGAGATTCAGTCTCAATGTCATCGTAATGGCCCTGAACTGGAGCTTGAAGAAAATGCATGATTGATTGTCATTGATGCAAATTGCAATACATAACATGGAGAAAAGGAGATCCGTGCTGCAATAGAGCATTAGTGCTGGAATGTAGAATTCGAAGAGTTAGTTGGTTCAAAGGAGTCCAGCGTTTGGGGAATATATAGACATTTAAAGCAAATTAGGTCTTTTTTCTCTCTAAATTTGAAAGCTAAGCACAATCTTGAAGTTATAAAAACTTTTTAAAATGAGTAGATAAGGATGAACTACTTCGAATTGTTGTAGATTCTAGATCTCATGTTCATCATCTATGATTTAGAGAATGGCAGTTCTGGAGGCATCACAGAAAAGAAAGGCTGGGTGGGATTTGGAATTGTCTTCCTCTCAAAGCAGCTGTTTCAGATCAGTTGCCAATTTTTAAATATGAGACATTGTGCTTTTTCTTCAACAAAGTCAATAAGGGATAAGTGTCAAAGGAGGCATCTGTATTTAGATCCCACAACAACCAGCCATGATCTCACTGCACGCCAGAACACGATTTGGAGGCTGAATGACTTGCTCCTGTCCAACCATTCTTATTTGTTTCCATCGAACTGAGGACACTTGGGCGTTGATAATAAATTACGAAGGACATATGTGGGGTAGACAGGAAGGAATGCTTCTCTTTTCAGGGCGAGATAAAAGATCATGTGCATCGACTTTAGGGAAGGGAAGGAAGAATTAAAGAGGATTTAAGGAAAATTGTTTTCGCCGGAAGCTGGTGAGAAATTGCGACTCACTGACCATCATGTTGGAAGAGGCAAAATATGCTGAGAATATATAACAGTATTCAGTGGAGCACCTGCGATGTCAGCCCATACAAAGCAAAGAACCACGCGTTGGTAAATGGGTTTGGAATATTTAGGTACTTGTTTTTACAGGCACAGTCTCAATGCACCATGCCTCTGTGAGTCCAAAACAGCACATTTCTTATTCATTAACATTGCTCATGTAAGCATGATCAGTGCCAGAGTCATCCTCAGTTTTGTGAGCATTAACAGTTTTATGTTCAGACGGCAGAGGGAGAGTCAAGGGCAAAAATGAACTGACAGTAAGTGAACACATACACACCCAAACTTCTGTTGGCGTTCACCTCAAGATCGTCTGATCCCAGATTATTGTCACTGAAGCCATGGCTGGTGTCGTATTCGATGCGATTAACTGAACCAACGGAAGCAGAACTGACTAAAAACGGAAATGCGGAGTTATTTTCAGATTCACTGTCACAGTGAAGGGACGACCAATTAGAAATTTAATTACATGAAATTTCTTCAACCACATGGTGGTAGATCCTTAGAATTCATTAATACGAAGAGCTGTGGTTGTTAAGTCTTTGACTGTAACAAAACAATAGTGAATGGGCTCTTGATGTGAAAGAGGGTAAAAGGTTTCTGGGAGAACTCAGGAGAAAGACGTTGAGAAACATAACCGCTGTCATTGAAAAACAGCAGACTGGAGGGGCCGAAAGGTCTAATTATACTGCTATCTCTCTCAGTCGAATAGACTATGGATTTATGATTTGTAGTCTAATCCGTAACAACAAAGACGAAAACATAATTCTTTCGTCTCCTCTTTAACAATAACGGGAATATTTTCAATGCAACCTATTATAGAAAAAACATTCAATACACAGATTGCAGAGAGTCAATGGAAATTTACTCAAGTACAATTTAACTGCAATGAGAGATTTGAAACAAACTTTTATCCTCACATCGGACAAACATTTTCCCAAACATTACTTTCAATGACTTAATTCTCAATATCACAGTACGTGAGAAAGTGAAAGTATTGCCTTCAGTCTCTGGACAACTCCTTGAGTCTGATTCGTCTTTAAGTGTTCTTAATTCGGTAACAAAATGTGCATTTGTTGAATCTATTAAATACCATTTCTACACTTTGATTTATCGTTGTATGCCATTCTTTGAGAATGCTTTGTTACATTATTTTTCAGTATTATTCTCAGTTTGACAACTTAGTTTATCATTTCAAGGGATGTCGTGTAATATTCCTTCTCACTTCTATCGTAATGATCCTAAGATGAAGATCAAAGTCTCTAGTTCTAACCTAAATTCTATGATCTATTTTATTTGACTCATCCCTCGTCAGCAGGTTTAGTAGGCAGTCGTTCCCATGCATGCCTGCCTCGGATGTTTTAAGCATCCACTTTTCACACAGTATCAGTCAAGTAAAAATATTGCAGCACAAATTCTTGTTTGATAATTATTTTGCTATCGTTCAAGTGGGTAATGGATGATTATTTGAACATAAATTGTGTTCAGAGGCATGGGGAAGGGCAGGCGAATCAGCAACAGGCATTCGAATTTGTGCTGACACATTGGGGCAAACGACTTCTCTTTCCACTGATGACAGTTCGGTCATTATCTATATTAAATCGTTAAATATCCTACCAGAATGAAGGCAGGTGTAACTGACAGTAATGCCTATGATTATATCATTGCAAAGTCAATCAGTGATTCGATTGATTATTCACAGTATCGGAAATCTGATATCGTCAGTTTGGAATCAGGGTCGAGCTAGAAAATGTCATTCAGTTAGTATTTAATGACAAATGTCAGAAATATTCTTCTTTCATCAATTATAGGAAATGGTGATTATAATATATCAAATATGTCTGTCACTAAAAACAGACAAATACACATTCCCTATGATAAATTCTTTCACACGAGGACAAGGATTTTATAACTAGTCATTTTTACTCAGTTCACAGACCATTGAAAACTAGAAGTTCAAGGGAAGCCAAACGTTTCCGCTTAAGATTAACTATGAGATCGTAAATACATACAGTACCTGACCCATGTTTCTCAGAAGTCTTCTTGAAAGGGGGAATGTCCGCAAATTCTTCATAAATTCCTTGATACAAACCAAGGCTTGAGCCACCAGTGTAACGGCCTGTTAAAGGAGGGATAGACAGGTCAGCATTAGAAGCTAAACACCCGCAACAACACTGAGTTTATTTCTGAAGCAACATTAATGCAAAACACATGTAGTTCATGAAATCCAGGAAAATAGAGTCTTGGCGCAATATTGACTGATCACTGATGGCAGCAACAATTTGGACAAGCAAGTGAACAGGCCATGATTAATTTTCATTTCTCATCAGTATGCAACGCTTATTTAGTTGAGCATGGAGAGTGAAATGTTGCTTGTTGGGATCTATATCTCAGTTCTGTTCGAATCAGGAATGATTAATTCTAGATGAAAATGTTTACTAAACTAAAGACTTCTCAGCTCATAATGGAGCATGCAAGGGAAAATGATGGCTTTCGAAACTGAAAATGCTTAACGCAAAGAAAAAGTTTTTTTTAATCATTATTTGATGGACATTAGAAAAATCCTTGATGACGATGGGGCGGTTACACATCAATGTTCAAGATGACAGTGTTGCAAATAAAAAGGAAGCTTCGAGTACAATGATGTTTTTAGAATCTGAATATTGCAACCAGACAATTGTGTGGCAGCTAATACTAGTTGAGTGCAGAAATGTGAGCACGTGAAATATGGAGAAGCTTTTTGACATTGATAATCATAAAGGAAGTCTGTATCTTTGACAGATGGCTGTAAACTATTCTTAAGATAACTTAACATGGACAGAAGCTGACGCATTTTGTCATTCGTAGGAGAAAATTCATGCATATGCTGGAATCTATTGTGAGAGCAAAAAAGTCTGGCGATGACAGCGGGTCAGACAGCATCCATGGAGAGAGAGCAAGGTAATGTTTCGAGTCGAGATGATTCTGCCTCAGAGTTGCGTGGATGTCTTCTGACCCGCTGTGATCTCCAGCGTTTGTCATTTTCAATCTATGACAATATTCGCGTTGATCATCATCGCTCACCCTGTGGAAGACAATTTATTTGAAATCGGTATAAATAGTGTACAGGTATGATCCGGTTACTCAAGAGAATGATGACCGAGAAGTGCAATTAATCCTTTCATTGACCTCAACTTCTGTCATCAGCACCAAGAAGCTGAAAAATCGTAAAGGAAAACTAACTGATGACTAAATAATTAGAGGTAGAGAGCCAACCTCTCAATGAAAATTAAAGTCACATTGTAACAGTTAGTAATTTATTCTGGAGTGCCATGGACCGATTAATTAAATTAAGGGGTATCCAATATTTATGTTTCTTGCTCATTAAAAGTGATTCAGGAAAAATATTGTCTTAAGGGTTAATTCAGTTTCGCTCTCCAGGTATTGAAGGACTTGATGAATATTTAATGCAATTCTGATTTCAAAATAACTCTTCTTTGAAGCAATTTAAAGTTTTATCTTTGTGCCAATTTGAATTTGGCGCTTCAAGAGGTGAGAAGACAGCCAGAAACGACCTCGTCCTCACCATCATCAAGGCCAAATGATGGAAAAGTGCAGCAACAATCTTCAACACTGACACAATATGAAACACGAGCAGAGGGTCACTGTTAGCTCAGTTCAGTCGGGAGACGAGAGGCTCACCTTTCCTTTGATATTTTCTCTGCATGACGACAACCAGCGCGATCACATCACAGATTAACAGGACTGCCAACGCTAAGCAGATGATGCCAGGTATGGAAATAGATGTTCTTGCCTGTCCTTAAAGAAAGGATTAAAGAGAGATTTCGCTGAGTTACCATCTGCATTGTATAACTGTAAAGAGACCATGCATCAGAAAACGTTGAAATTAGCTTCAACCACCGCGAAAATGCCAAAAGTATCAAAGTCACTAATCAGGAATGGAACAACACAAATGTTAATGATGGTATCAATCATAACTACCAGCAAGTGGAGATGAACGGGATGGCAGCAACAAATCAGGTCCTGTGGAAGAGATTATACAAATATTCGTGAAGGTGCAATTTAATTCAGGAGGACAAATGCCAAAATGTATTTTGAAAACTTAATGACAAGCGATCGTCACAAAGTCAACATAATGCTTACCAGAACAGATCACATGGGCAATTCCCTTGTGACCACACTCCTTTTGCGTTGGTTCCAGGGAGAGACAGTCTGACAGAGAGGATTCACTTCCCTTACACTTCACATCATTCTGCCAGATTATGCCTTTGCCCTGGAAATAAGCGGACCCTCCTTGGGATGATAGAGCGAAGCCACATCCCAGCTGTCTGCAGACAACATTGGCCTCAGTTAAATCCCAGGAATCGCCACACAACGCACCCCAACCTTTATCGCACATTATCTCCACTCTCCCAGAACAGTTGCTGCTTCCTCCAACCAGGCTCACGTTGTGTTGCGAATCTGTGATAAAGAACTGGTTATTACTGAAAGCGTGACAGAGCCGAAACGCCATTCCGAGAGTCGACACATTCATGAGGACTCACCTGCTTGCTGATGGCAAGAATTTGAATTGAGGGACTGCTCCTTTCTTGCATTGGTCTCTGTGAAGAGGAGGAACATGTTGACTCCACTGGAAATCAGTTTTTGAAATGACAATCGAAATTTGAGATTTGTTGTTTTACCTGAACACACAACACCTGCATCTTCCCTGTGGTCGCAGTTGTGTTGACCCCATGGATTTCTCTTACATTGCCACAGCATTGGCTCGTGTGACAGGCACTCCACTTCATCGAGCCAAATAGGTCCCGTTCCTGCTCCGAATAACTTAGTGTAATAATCAATGGACTGGAGAGCACCGCACTGCAACTGTTTACAGATCACTTCCCCATCGTGGAAGTCCAGACTTTCAGAACACACCGTTCCCCAGGCCTCATTGTAGAACACTTCTACTCTACCCTCACACCGATGCTTTCCATTCACCAGCCGCATCTCCTTGTGTTCTGTTTTATAATAACAGACAACCATATTGACAGATAGTTTATGACATCCGTACGTAACAATGATTATCCTCTAATATACAACTGAGGTGTCATAAATTAACATAGTACACGAGGAAACGTATTATACGTTTGGATGAAGTTCAAGACACGTAAACTAGAAGCAAGGCAGAAAATGCATTTTTCGTGGAATTTGAAAAGACGTTTAACAATGTGCTAGTAGAATGTTGAAACGATTGATTATGCAAAATTTTTGAGATAAGAAATTGACAGTAACCCGAAGGTCTGGGGCCGAAGTAGGTTGTCAGATTTACAGAAGATGGGAAGTGATCTGCTGAAACTCGGGCAGGTCTCATGGCTATGTAATATTGCAGTAAACAATTTGGATTTGCTAACCCATGCCAATTCCAAACATTCTGATTGGCAACAAATTATGGAATATGGTTACGGTCAGGAAGATCACGAAAAAGACAAATACATCGTAATAAATGGGCAGTGTGGGTGTTCAATGCGCGATGAAATTTTAGACTTAGATTACTTAAAGAGTGGAAACAGGTCCTTCGGCCCAACAAATCCACACCGACCCGCCGAAGAGCAATCCACTCAGACCCATTCCCCAACATTTACCCCTTCACCTAACACTACGGGCGATTTAGCATGGCCAATTCACATGACCTGCACATCTTTGGATTGTGGGAAGAAACCGGAGCACCCGGAGGAAACCCACACAGACACGAGGAGAATGTGCAAACTCCACATAGAGAGTCGCCTGAGGCAGGAACTGAATCCGGGTCTCTGGTGCTCTGAGGTAGCAATGCTAGCCACTGTGCCGCCCACTTTAATTCTGATAAGTGTAATGTGGTGAAGTCTGACTGAAATTAGGAAGAGAACAGACACTCGTTGCAATAAAGAATACTTCTGAGTTTTAGCCTCAGAGAGACCAAGAGAGACACAGAAGGAAATCACATTTCCAGCGGTTGGGTACAACACTTGAGATCATAAGTAATAATCTTTTACATATAAATACTTCCACACATTCTGGAAAGTATTCACTCCATCTAAATTTGTGACCATGGCCCATCAATAACACATTTGAAACTCATGATGACGTATTAAATGGAGAACTACATGCATGGAAATACTGTATATTACTGATAGAGTCGGAGATTCACAGAGATGTGCAGCAATCGAAACAGACCTTCGGTCCAACTCGTCTAGGGCAACCTGTTATTCTTACCTAATCTAGTCCCATGTGCCAAAACTCGGCCACATCCCTCGAAAACTTTCCTATTCATATACCCATCAGGACGTTCTTTTAAAAAACAAATGCTGCAATTGCATCAGCCTCCAACATTTCCTTTGACAGCACATTTCATCCATACATCTCTGTGAAAACGTAGTCCTTTTGCTTTCTTATATATCTTTCCCCCTCACCCTAAACTGGACTCCCTAACCCCAGGGAAAATCCCACCCATGCCCCTCATGGTTTTAAAAATCCTTTATAAGATCACTCTTCATCCTCCAATGCTTCATAGAAAGCAGTCAGAAGCTATTTTTCCACTCTCTGTAGCTAATAATTTCAACTTTGGCAACATCCTTATTAATCTTTTCAGAACTCTTTCAACTTTTACACATCCTATCGTAGGTAGGAGATCAAAATTAGATGCAATATTCCAAACGTGGCCGAACCAATGTCATGTGCAGTCACAATATGGCCTCCCAACTGTTATAGTCAATGCACTGACCAAATGGAGGAATTCATACCAAACGTCTTCCTCTCTATCCTATCTACATGTGACCTTTCTTTCAAGGAACTGTGAACCTACACTCTAAGGTTTCTTTGTTTCGCAACACTCGCCAGGATCTTACCACAAACTGTGTAAGTCATGTCTGATTTGTTTTTCCAAAATACAGAAACTCACATTTATCTGAATTAAAATCCAGCTGCCAATCTGCAGCCCATTGGCAATGTGATCAAGATCTCATTGTAATCTGAGGTAACCTGCTCTGCTGTCCACTACAACTCAATTTTGGTGTCATCTGCAAACTTGCTAACGATACCTCTTATGGACATATCCAAACCATTTTTGTAAATGACACAATATAGTGGACCCAACACCAATCCTTGTGACACATCGCTGGTCACAGGCCTCCAATTTGAAAAGCAATATTCCACCACAACCCTCTGTCTTCTTCCTTCGAGCCAGTTCTGCATCCAAATGGCTAGTTCCCCTTGTATTTTATGAGATCTAACCTGGCTAACCAACCACCCATGGGAAACCTTATCGAACACCATACAGAAATCAAAAATGATCACGTCTACCGCTTTTCCCTCTTCAATCCTCTTTATTACTTCTTCAACAAACTCAATCAATATCGTGGGACATCAATTACCATGTACAAAGCCATGCTGACGATCCCTAATGAATTATTGCCTCCCCAAATCCGTGTAAATCCCGTTCCTCTGGATTCCCTCCAACATCTTGCCGACTACCAACATCAGGCTCACCGGTCTCTAGTTCCCTGGCTTTTCCTTACCACCTTTCTGAAATAGCAGCACCACGTTAACCAACCTCCAGTATTCCAGCGCCTCACCTGTGACTGTCAATGATATAAAATATCTCAGCAGGGGGTCCAGCGGTCACATCCCTAGCTTCTCGCAGAGTTCTCGGGTACACCTGACTAGGTCTTGGTGATTTCTCCATTTTTATATGGTTTAAAACATTCAGTTTCTCCTCCACTGTAAAATGAACATTTTTCAAAATGTCACCATCCATTTCTCCACATTCTATATCTTCCATGTCCTTCTCCACAGTAAACACTGAAATAGGTGCAGCATAGGCATTCAATTGCCGCCTCTGCTGTCAATACTCCCTTAATCACTATGCAATCATACATATGAAGCTTTGTTGATGTCATTGTATGTCACAATATTGAGAGTGTCCTCACCTGAGCACATTATTCTTACGTCCTCTTTATGAGAACAGTCGTCTTGAGGACCGAATGGTGCTGAAGGACATTCCCAGAGAAATGATTCGTTTCCAGAACAGTTCACGTCTTTCAACCAAACTGGCCCTGTGCCCGGCCCGCAGGAGGAAGGAAGGGCCCTTTCCAGTGCACCTCCACAATCCAGTTGTTTACAAACCACTTCACCGTCCCTCACATCCCAGGAGTCATCACAAACTGATCCCCATGTCCCTTTGTAGTAAATTTCCAATCGACCAGCACAACGGGTTCCTCCATCTGACAGCCTTAACTGGATGTGTTCTGTTTGACAATAACACAGATGATTATAATTTCAATACCCACTCCCTTGTTCGTTCAATCCAGCATAGTATACTGAATCAGGTAAAGCGAGATGGATGTTTTCTTGTGAGATGGAATAAAACCCCGAAACAGAATATCTGACAGCATTAATATTTAATCAATCCTTTGTGTGTGAAGCATCTTCTCACCTGAGCAGAGGATACCAACGCCGCCGCTGTCAGTGACAGACGAGTTCAAAGAGTTGGAGATGTTGCAGTCCCGGAGCTGTGATTCCTCTCCATGACACTGGATACTATGCACCCACGGACGTTCATCACTCATCCCGTAGTTTGAAGAGTTATGCGTTTCTAAGGCATAACCGCATCCCAGCTGTCTACACACAACATGAGCAGCATTCAGATCCCACAGGGTGTCCTGCACTCTGCCCCAGCTTCCCTTGTAGTAAACTTCAACTTGGCCATCACAGCGGTTTCTCCCATTCACCAGTCTTGGTGACCAACTTTCATCTGAAACATGACATTAATTTAGAACAGTCATTAAACTGCATCAGGGACATTCGAGAAATGACAATCAAAGGAAAATTTATGATGTTGTAAAAATCATTGCTGATGGCGTCTCCAACAGTTTTGCAGAAAGTTGCAGTTATTGTCATCACCTTTCCTTTCCAAACAACTGGGAAAGGTCTGGAGAAGCAGGTCCTGTAAGTCTGAAGTGATGGGGAAATGAAATGGCCAGTGAAAGTTCCAGTGTGGTTGTTGGGAAGTCATGCAATGAAATTCAGAAGCAGGGAATTGAACTGCCCCCTGATTATTCCCAATAAATCACCGCAGACTGGCTATATTTTTGCCACAGGAAACATTAGTGAGAATTCCACGTAATGCTCTCAATTTCTTGGTTATTGTTATGTCTGTTCTGATGTTGCAAACCTCCCCCAAAATGCTGCAATGTGTCAGAGCATTTGTCGCTCAGATTCCCTCGCCACCCCAAAAGCAGTCATAGAATGTTCTCGAGGAATCTATTGAGTCTGGAAACATCTTTGGAGAGAGAGAGACAGAGACAGAGATTTGACGTTTGAAGGATGGTCTAGATACATTCAAAGATGAAGATAATTGATTGTCGTCTCAGATGGTATTGGTGAAAGCTTAAGAATTTCAGAAAAAGTGTGGATTTAAACACATTAAGGTCGGAAAAGAACCAATGTGATACCTCAGAACATCATCGTGCCAAATAAAGCATGGCACTTTGATTAATAAAACGATGCAATGTGAGGTTTAGAAAATTGTCATTTTTTTTTACATTTCGGAATGGCAGCTCATAGTGTTCAAAATAAGTGAGTAATCTCGGCAGGAAATGTATTCTAAGTAACGGTGACATGGAAACCAACATCAATTGTCCAAAAAACCCAACTGGATAATCATTTTCCTTCAGGGAGGATATCTGCCAGACTTACCAGACACACCCGAGCAGATGACATTGGCGACATTTCCCTGGGAACAGTTGAACCTCTCCCCCTGTGAGATTGGACAGTCCCACAATCGTCTTGCGTTTCCATGGCAATTGTACTTTTCCATCCACAGTGTTCCGGCTCCCCTCCCAAATCGATCATCTCTGAGGATCGACCTGACAGTCCCACATTGAAGGTGTTCACAGACTACTCTGGCGGTTCGTGAGTCAAAGTAATCACCACACAGCGTTCCCCACTGCTCTCCATGCAGGACCTCCACTCTCCCAGAGCACCTGTTCTCCCCACCAACCAACCGGGGTCCATGGTTTCCTGTTTTGTGGTGAATAAAAATACAGATGTTCCCAAATTACTGTTATGCCAGGCACTGGCGCAAGATACAATCGAGAAAATAAACAGGTCAGTAAATGGACATCACAGATACAATTCTTCAAATTTGCGTTTGCTTCATGAACCTGCTTGGAACAGTTACAGGGAAAGGATCTTCCTAAAACAGGGATTATGATGTGTTATGGAGGATCCTGGATAGAGTAGGCATTGAGAATACATAGGTACTTGTAGCAGTCTATGGTTATGTCACGTATGTGCTGCATTTAGCCACGTGTGCTCACGACGGGAGATTGCCATTCGGTGTGATTCAATGAAGGTTAAGTCACCATAGCTCCAATTACCATGTGGCTTCAATCTCGTTAGAGAGAGCAGACGGAGAGTGATTCAACCTGATGGTTAACACTCGACAGGTGAGGGGCGTGCAGATTAAGACATTCATGGCAACCTCAGACGGTGGGGTAATGCAATTATGCTGTTGGCATCACGTGGCATCTCAACTCGATCATTCAGCCAACTGAGCTGAGCAATGCCCGTGAGGAATGCTGCAGTACAGTGTGAATAGAATGGCAAAGGTATAAATATTTACTTTATGCAGACAATTCAATGAAAATTTGGCAACAAGAAAATTTGTTATATTGAGGTAATTGAGATATTTATAATGTTGAAAGGCATTTTGTGGAATCAGATGCTGAATATCTAGTTGACAAAACCTGACCAGTGCATCAGATGCTGGCTCTAATAGGCAACAGCCCCAGTGTCGATATTTAGTCTACAATCGAGCCCACTGTCATCTTTTCTCCGAGTCCAGATATGTCACCCTAAACGTGTGTTCCCTTATGCTTCTTGTGTTATTTACATTCACTTCAAACAATTAAACTTATTGGTGAAAGGTAAGTAACTCAATTGTGTCAAAGCATCAGAAAATCAGGAAAAAGGGCTCCTTGAAGATTACATGTCAATAACAAGCTGTGCATTTGTGGTTTTTGTAAAATGGGGCATAGACGTTGCCAACTCTATATTAAGATGCAAATTAACATTTTAAATGTCCCACAAATATTAATTATTTAATGACTGATTCGCGTTTGAAGCATTCCAAAACATTATGTTGGTTTGGTGTCCTGCCAACATCATTGACGTTTACCCCAGATTCCTGCCCCTCAGGTGGTCCAACAGAATGCGACTTTCAACCTACAGATATACTGTACAAAGTGATTCAGCCAGTCATGATACAAACCATTGTTGTGTTCAAACCATTTCTTATTGGAGGTACTGATTTTAGTAGGGAATGCAAAGGATAGCAGAACGGATAGGCAAATGGAAGGTGGGACTTCATGCAAAGAATTATGAGATGGTACATTTTGGCAGCCAGGGAAATGACGTGAAAAATATATTCAGTGGCTGTCAATCTTGCACTCTGAGATTTTGCATAGGAAAAAGTGTCTCAGGCTTCAAAAGCTGGGATACTTACTGCTTATACAATATTTGGCAGAGTAATGACCAATGCACCTTAAACCTAAACTTGTAAATAGAGTAAAATAGTGCAGAAGCAGAGTCATTATGCTGATTGTTCCTCAGTTGCCTTTCAGCTTAAAGAAAAAGCATCCTGTATAATTATGTGCAACACATAATTCACAAAGTTCGTCATGATCCTTGAGGAGGTGTAGATGCACAATTCTCGAATAGGTAACTATTTTCAACAAAGGTTTGTCGAACCATTTGTAGGTTTTGTTGAAATAATGGAGGTGGCGCAGATGGACTCATGGGGGATATGACTTGCTTGAACAAGGCAAGTGAAGAAAAAGAAATTAATCACGTTATCTGATGCCCAGAAGGATGGTGGGCATCAATGATAAGATCTACGGCAAGAGGGGCAGTGTGCATTGGAATCATACTGATTCGGACAACTGGCTAAAAACAATGACTGCAGATGCTGGAAACCAGAGTCGAGATTAGAGTGGTGCTGGAAATGCACAGCAGTTCAGGCAGCATCCGAGGTAAGCCCTTCATAAGGAATAGCAACTGAACACTGTTGTCAAAAACATATTGATATTAAGCAAAGTAAATTCAAACCAACGTGAAAGGCGATGCAATGAAAAGTATTGGCTCCAGACCCAATGTTAGGTTCAGAATCCAACGGTGGAACAAATGATCATGATAATACATGTCAGACAACGATATATTGTGAGCTGGAAATTCTTGCTGAATAATTTGTTGGAAAGAGTGATGTTTAATTGTTTATAGAATTTGGAAACGTTCTTCAGTAACATTATTGGGGTCAGGAAGGCATAATGGCTTGACATGAATTTAGTTTTTCGATATTTCAGGTAACATACTTAAGTTAACTTGTGCTTACCATTACCCTAATGACCTACGTTTAGACAATCCAGACAATAAAATATGCTGAGGGCAGACAGTTTGCAAATCTGAAGGAATCACTTTTCCCATGCAAATGTATATATTTAAAAACATCTTCATTTCTGATTATTGTGCACAAATGTCCCAACTTAAGACTTGGCTATTTTGGAAACCTCAAGGATTAGTTTAAATTTGACACTTTAAGAGCAATGCCAGAAATCCCAGCGCCATCACTTTCACCAACATTAAAATGAAATGTTTGGTTTTTTTCCGTTAAGTCTGAACTCACCAGAACACGTCAGAGTTACATTGTTGTGTCCACTGCAATCGTGGTGAGTTGTTGAAGACCGAGGGCAATTCCCTAGTTGAGTCTCATTGCCTGAACATCCAAAGACTTTCACACCCATGAGAACAGTACTCCCTCCAGAATGAGCAGAGCTTGAAACAGACACGGCAACTCCACAATGAAGCTGTGCACAGACCACGTTGGCGTTCTTCAAATCCCAGTCAAGACCACACACCGTTTTCCAAGTGTGATCGAACTGGACCTCCAGTCTGCCGAAGCATTCGGAATTTTGAGGTACTAGCATGACCTGCTCTGAAGCAAAAAATAATCACTGAATCATAACAAATCACAAGAACACCAACTGATATTATTGACCGACGAATATCCATTTGATTAATGAGAGATTCGCATGTGAAACATTCCACTTCCCTGTACTGGTTTGGTGCCCTGTCGACATCATTAACGTTCACTCCCATATTCCTGACCCTCAGCTTGTCCAACAAAAAGCGACTTTCAGCCCTCAGATAAATTATACGAAGTGATTCTGCCAGCCAACACAATGTCGAATCGCATTTTACATTGGGCTGTAAATGTGATAGTTCCAGCAGTGCATTTCTATCAATGTGGCCTCAAGTGACATCACTTTGGACACCTGTCCTGCCCCTTCGCCGAGTGTAAACAGTAACAGGTACTCACCTCTCCCTTTACCTTCAAATATTCACACATTACACAATGATACTGAATAAATCAATGATTCGGTTATTACAGCGTGAACAATTATTGGACACTTGCGGTTCTATTATCATATTCCTTTCTTAGTCCAGACACTGTTGGGTTCTGATGCAACGACACTGAAACAAGAGCAGATTTCTACCTGAACATATGACCCCAGCATCATTGTTATGTGGTTTGTTGTAGCGTTTCAATTTCCATGATGTGCAGTCCAGCAGAGCGTGCTCAGTCCCTTTGCACCAAAAATTCCCGGTCACAACGGGTCCGGTTCCTGGTCCAAAGTGAGACCCACGAGGGGCAGAGATCGCGGTCCCACAGTCCAGCTCCCGACAAACCACAGTGGCATCCCGCAGGTCCCAGCTAAAACCACGCACAGTCCCCCATTGTCCCTTGTAGTGAATTTCCACTCGGCCAGAGCAAGGACTGCCCCCATTCCCAAGTCTCAGACTCCTCGTCTCTGCAAAGTACAGAAATAGCAATTAAGGTTTCCAGTGGTTAAACATGAAAGCTCCTAACACAGTCCAGATTCACTCCTCACCATGCATTAGCGATGAGGAGGTTTTACAAATGCGCTCTGTCACTGTATTTGGTGAAAGGGAAAGGGACGTTTTCATAAGTGGTACACCGTGACAGAAAGGAAGTGTTAGAGAAATGTTTCCACAGAAACAGTTAATCTAAATTGGCCAACGTGAAAATATACTTATTCTTCATTCATGGGATATGGGTTTCACTGTCTGGGTCGGCATTTGTTACCTGTTCTGTATCGCCTCCTTGAGAAAATGGTGGGGGTGACCTGCCTTCACAAACCGCTGCAGTCCAGTTGCTGTAGGTAGAGTCACAATGCCCTAAGAGAGGGAATTATAGGATTCTGACCCATCAACATATCTCCAAGAGAGCATGGTGTGTGGTTTAATAGGGGAACTTGTAGATGCTAGTTATCCCAAGTATCTGCTGCCCTTTGTCCTTCTAGATGCAAGTGATCGGGTGCTTAGCAGGTGCTGCCTCAGGATCTTTGTTGAATTTCTGCTTTGCCTCTTGTAGATGGTGCAGACTGCTATGAATAAACAATGATGGTGGAGGGATGGACAGGGTGCCAGTCAAGCCGGCTAATTTTTCCTGGATAGCATTGAGATTTTTGTGTATTATTGAAGATGCATCTATCTCGGTGAGTGTACAGAAAAATATATCAACTTCAGGAAAACTGAGAAGGGCGGATGTAGGAAATGTTTGCTTTCCATCGTGCTCTGCAATGACTGGCGAGAAAACGAGAAGAACTTGTTTTAGGAATGTCAGAAAACGGTAATTTCGCTGTCACAGCCAGGAATATTGTGATTTGGAGACGCCGGTGTTGCACTGGGGTGTACAAAGTTAAAAATCACGCAACACCAGGTCATAGTTCAACAGGTTTAATTCGAAGCACACTAGCTTTCAGAGCGTCCCTCCTTCATCACGTGTTGTGTGCTTCTTATCTAGGAATATTGAGGGATGTGTGGTCACGTGAGATTAATGTCTCTGCCCAATAGCGTCTGAAATGATTTAAATGTGTCTCCAACAACAACGCTGCGTTTGTCACTGATCTTTCACACTCGTCCCCAATCATTGTCTCTGTATCTGAGAACAGCAACGTGAGTGAAAGATTACTGCTAATACTCTCGTCCTCAGGAATCCTGGACATGAAGACCTTTGGGAGTAATGCATCCCGCTGATGGACCCGAATAAAGGGATGTTATTCCATATGATAACGACATGCAATTACCTGTGCTCCTGATCTGTGTGTCGTCAGATCTTCCTGAAATACAGGAATACGAATAAAGTGTCAGGAAGCATTTTTTTAAATATACCAACAATGTGAGGGTAACAATTTTTATTAATTTGCGAAATATATGATATATGGAATTGTGAAATCATAACTTCAAGCAATAGACATAAAACAAGATATGCAATTTCTGCAGCAGGCATACAGGGTCAGTTATCTCCCTTCATGTAACCGAAATGTTTACGTACAGGCGGGCTCACTGTCAACCCGATTAACTGGGACCTTGGTGAACCTCTAAGTGATCATGTGTTGACAGTGTGTGCTGTCGACTTACTCAACGTCGTTATGATCCCTGTACAGAGTATTAGTATTTCCGAATGATCAAAGCAAGGCACTCCCTCCAAAGATTGGAGGAGTTCAAGATTTTGACTCGAGCAACAAGACTGAAATAAACAACACTTCACAGTTACTAGTCGGAAAATAAACCAGAAAGTAGGTTTTCTTTTCCAAATGTTGCATATGGCAACTTAAAGATTAGATTTTATTCTGTTGCCTGTCTAACTAGCAGCAATATGTGTCATTCATGAATAACGTCTAATACGAATTCTCTATTTCCTCAAATCCAATACATGCGGTTTTATCAATGATCGATAAACACAGTTCGATATGCAACTGATTACAAACAATTCCAGTGGTCAAAACAAACCAAGAAGGTCATTCTGTCCAAGGATTCGATGCTATCTCTTTTACAATAGTGCTTAATTAACTTCATCTCATTTCCTCATTGCCCTCGAATTGTCGCTCTGAGTATGAGTAACTCACGTTGAATTGCAATGGGGACAGGATGGTGACGAATCCACAATGCAATTTGTAAAAATTCAAGGGATTACTGAGCTTGTCCTGTTAATTATATTCATTGGTAATAACTTCGACTACTATCATAAGTCAATGCAGGGGTCGAAATATGTTTTAAATTTAAATTTAGTGAAAATTTCTCCGATTGTGGGACAGACTTTGATTTTTTTTGGCTTCCTGCAGACTCTTCCCATGTAAATGTTAACTATTCTCTAAACGTTGAATTGCTTATTTTCAATCTCCGATTAATTTAATTATGTTTTCAGGCATTTAGCCAATACGGGCCATCTGTCAGATGGATTCACAGGTGGTCCCTCAACGCTAGATGTGATCTTTTCAGTTCTTGCTGTACGACTTCTCTAATACTCTGCATTCACCGAAGTAACCAAATCTTCTTATCTGGTTAAGATATGTGGGCAATGTCCCTTCAATTACAGTCATAGAGTCATAGAGATGTACAGGACGGAAACAATTAATGCTGAATATTCATTGCTTTTTTCTCAGCATGTAGTTAGTCGTGGAAATTGAAGACGAAAAATCTGAAGCAAGGTCTTGCCAACTGACGCATGGACTATGATATTGTCATCCAAGAAAATTTCAGCCATTCCTATTTCTCAGTCTGTCCCTTTTCACTTCATTAAACCACACACTGGATCACCTGTTCTACAATACACTGCTGAATAATTACTTTGGTCGTGAGAATTTCAAACTATCATTTCGTGCATTGTTGCATACGTGCCAAAATACTTAAAATTTCAAGAGCTCCTTTGAGTTAGTAGAAACGAATATGGAAACGTGTTAAATATCTTTTAAGACACAATATTGCATAAGATAAGCTGTTGAGCTCAAAGTGATATATCAGACATTTGAGTTTCCTCACTAACGGCGGAGTTTTACAATAGAATGAACACATATCAGATCAGTGCCATTATTTTGAACACAGTAACTGATTGCAGCATTGATACATTCCGAGACGACTGAAGTAATTTTGTTTGCGTCTCCAGACTAGATATTATTATGGAATAAATCTGATTGTTTCAGAACATGCATGAACGTTTGAAGACGTTTTAAAATTTGCTACCTCATATGATAATTATATTGAAACATTGTGGAGGACATAATTTTCAATGTGGAATGAGCTGACAGTAGCTTAATCACTACGGTCTACACATTTCACTCTGAAATAATTTATCCTTTTGCAGATTGCTGCAGTATCCAACTGAATGAGTGTAACGAGCGATATGGAAAGTTCATTTCCAAACTGCTCAGCTACACATGGGGACAGGAAGATGTTTTGTTTTTAAAATCTGCCGTTTATTTGGAGATCAAAATGCAATCTTTGTAATGAATCTCTGTAATGCAATCAAATTCCAATCGTGACGGTGATTATAAAAAATACACATCAGTGAGAGTGACAGAAATGCACACCAGTTGTCACTTTTAAAGTGAATTAACTTTGAACACAAAATAAATAAAAATGTAGATGTTAACTATTTAGTTCACGTCTTGATTTGGACGATCTTCGTTATTAATTAATAGTAAAACAAAATGCCGAATGGATTTTGAATTATACCAGAGTACTGGAATTATTTCAGCCATGAAGAATTCAAGTCACAATAAACGAGAGCAATTTTACTTAAACATGCATTCCTCAAAACGTTTCTCCCATTTGTTTCTTATTGAATGAATACATTTATAAAAGAGCAATCGTGTATTAAGGAGTCAGTTGTTCATAACTATGGTATGAGGTGAATATTGAAATTGTTTATGCATCTAACAAGCTTATCTTTCATGCACTTCTCCAACTGTTTAACAAAAGCAAATTCAACCACATAATGAATGAAGGTATTCACCATGATGTTATTTGCCATCTTATCCGAGAATGTTCTCACTACGGGATAAATAAATATTAAATGAAATAAATCAGTTTGTCTATCCATTTCACAACATAGAACGATTGCAAAGTACTCGATGAAATAAAATAATGTACAAGAGACTCAGACCCAGAGTAATTTTGCTTCTCAAACAGAACTTTTCTTCTCGGTTCCTTTTCTGTGAACTGAGATGTCTATTTCAGGAATAATCGTGTCTCTGAAAGATTAGACCTGACAGCATTTTTAATCAAATGCATAATGCCAACGAACACCCCTGGGCACAAAGGTTCAAAAACGATACCCAGAAACATTTTTTTCCCACTGTTTTGAACAATTTCTCTTTCCTTGACAAATTAGTCTTGTATCGGTCTCCTTCAAAGTAAGACCTAAAGGTTTCAAATTAAATGACCTCTAACGATTTCATTATTTCATTATTTCTCTTTCTGCTTTACAACTATTGTCTACTGCAACGATATGACCCCATTCACAAAAACACCAAAGAAACTCAGTCACCAGACGAAAGAAAAAAATGTCCTCAAGGTTGGAAGTCTGAAATAAAGAAAACGCTGAAGAAACCCAGGAGGCGCGAACAACTGGATCAGATACTGTTTGAAATATACAATTGTCCCGAAAATAATCATTAATCTCCAACTGCATATCTGTCATTTTTCCTCAGAGCTTACATGTGTGCTACCTTCTACTTCATGCATTTGTTTTTTACACTTTAATCATTGGAGAAAGGTAAGTAAATCAATCCTGCAAAATCGTCGCAAAAATCCGAAAAACGAAAGCTCTTTAAAACGTACATGACAAACTAAGGTTAACGATAACAAGCTGTGTCTGGGAGTTTTTGAGATGGGGCATGGACTTCCCCAAATTTGCATTGAGATGCCGAGTAAAATTTCAAAATTAACTCATGAAACCAGATTTTGTTGCTCTTAAAGTTTTTTTTTCATTTCATCAACATTTAATTTTGAATAAATGTGTTCAGATAGAAGGGCCAAGGGCTTCAAAAACGACGATGGTTGAAGTTGATAGAATACCTGGCAGAGAAATCAGCAATGCAACTTTAAATTAAAATTGCCAATAGAATTCTTCCTTGTAGAAACAGAGATGTTTTGATTATATTTATCCAGTTGTCGAAGACTGATACAAAAACAATGTGTAAAAAATGAGGTCTGCAGATGTTGGAGATGTTGCTGAAAATGTGTTGCTGGTTAAATGACAGCAGGTTAGGCAGCATCTCAGGAATAGGAAATTCGACGTTTCGAGCATAAGCCCTGATTCCTGATGAAGGGCGTATGCTCGAAACGTCGAATTTCCTATTCCTGAGACAAAAACAATGTGCACAATTATGTGCAACTCGTAATTCACAAAGGGTGTCATGGCCGTTGAGGAGGTGCAGATGACTGATACTCGAACGGAAATATGAGAAGGCTTCTATTTTCTGCAAGGTTGTATTGAATTAGCTGTGTTTGGCTTTTAAACAGTAGCGCTGGTACAGGCAGAGTAATACAAGAATGTGATTTGCTCCATCAAGGCAGGAGAAGAAGAATAATTGATCCCATAAGCTGATCATTGGAAGAATCATGGGCATAAATGTTAAGGTTAGAGGAAGAGACGTGTTGTGCATTGGAATGATACTGAATGGGACAGTTGTTGACGCAGACACTATTGCAAACTACACAGTGATAGTCAAGCAAAGTAACTTGAACCCAACGTGAAACGTGACGGAATGAGGAAGAGCAATTTAAGACGCATGTTAGGTCCAGAATACAATGGTGGAATAAATGACCATGATGATACATGTCAGAAGATGACGTATTGTGAGATGGGAATTCTTGCTGAAGAGGTTATGGAAAAGAATGATGCTTAATAATTTAAAACCGTTCAAAATTATTTTCAGGACATGGATGGTAAATCCAAAAAAATGTTTTATTGACATTTATTTAATTGTCTGATATTCACTTGCCTTTCTATATATTAACTCATTCTTACTATTATCAAAATTATTTACCTTTAGACAATCCAGACAACAACATATGTTGAGTGAAGACAGTTAGCCAACTTGAATAAATTTCTTACCAATACATGTGCAAACGTTTTGAAACATCTTATTTTCCGATTGTTCCGGGCATATTTTACCACATTGTACTAAGCATATGATCACATTGGAGATCACAAGGATTGGTTTAGATTTGACACTGTTTGAACAATTCAGGAATCCCTTCTGCATCACTTTCACAAACATTAAAACAAAAAGTATATGTTTTTCATTCATTGACTCTGGACTCACCAGAACATATCAGGGTGATATTGTTGTGTGCTCTGCAATCCTGGTGATTGGCTGGAGACCGAAGGCACTTCCCCAGATGAGTCTCGTTGCCTGTACATTGAATGACCTCAGTAGACATGAGCACATTACCGCCTCCCGAATGAGCAGAGCTTGACACTGACACGGCGACCCCACAATGAAGCTGTGCACAGACCACGTTGGCGTTTTTCAAATCCCAGTCAAGACCACACACTGTTTCCCAGGTGTCACCGAACTGTACCTCTAGTCTGCCGAAGCATTCGGCACTTCCAGGCACCAATCTCGGAAGGATGTGGTCTGAAAAAAAGTCCACTGAATCAGAAAAAAAAGTAGCTGGAACAATAATTGACATAATTGACTGATGAACATTCATCTGATTAATGACAGATTGGTGCATTTGTTTACGAAACATTCCATCATTCTGTGTGAGTCTGGTGTCCTGTCGACCACGTTTATAGTCACCACTGGATGCTGGAGCCTCAGCTGGTCTGACAGAGAAGGGGGAAAAGCACTTTCAGCCTGCAGATAAATGACACAAAGTGATTCTGCCGGCAGGCACAATATCAATCGCCTTTTCCATTGGGATGTATATATGGTAGTTGCAGCGGTGCAGTTCTCCCAATGTGGCTTCAAATGACATCACAATGGACACCTCTTCCTGCTGCGTCACCGGAGTGGAAACAGCAGCAGGTACTCATTTCTCACATTATCTTCAAATATGCATTATATGTTATACAATGGTAACGAACAACTCAGTGGTACTGTTACAATGATGTTGATAGCTGTTGAACAATTGACGTTCAGTCACAGTATTACTTTCTGGATTCACACAGTGCCGGGTAGCGACACAACTACACTCAAACGGCGGCCTATTTTTACCTGAGCAGATGACACCAGCATTGTTGGTGTATGACCCGGTGTAGTGAGTCCATCTCTCTGATTGACAGTCCCGCAGAGCGCGCTCGGTCCCATTGCATTCAACGTTCCAGGTCATAATCGGTCCGGATCCTTCTCCAAAGTAAGCCCGCCTTGGGGCAGAGACCGCACTCCCACAGTCCAGCTCCCGACACACAACAGAAGCATCCAGAAGGTCCCATTTACCATCATACACAGTCCCCCACAGCGAAAAGTAGTGAATCCCCACTCGACCAGCACAAGGACTGCCTCCATTCTCAAGTCTCAGCCTCACCGTCTCTATAAAACACAGCAACGGAGGTTAACAACTTATCAACATGGAAACTCTTATCACAGCCCAAAACGCCACTTCATCGTGCAGTAGCTGTGAGGGGATGGCACACCCTACACTCTGCAATAATATAACTCCGAAAATGAACCGCATATGTTGAATGTGGAAGGTACATTTCATTGAATGGGGCTCACTCACGGAGAGTGAGGGTCAGAGAAATGTTTCCAAAGAAACAACTATTCTAAACGGGCCAACATGAAAATATTTGTATTATTCATTCATGGGACATAGACGTTGCTTCCAGAGTCAGCATTTATCAAACATACCTCCCAACCTCCTTCAGTAGGTCATTGTGAGCTGCCTACGTGAACCACTGCAGTCCATGTGCTGTCGGTAGAATCATAATGTCCTGAGGGAGGGAATTCTAGGATTCTCAATCAGCAATATATCTCCAAGATAGGACGGTGAGTGGTTCAGAAGGGGAGTGCCCGAGCAGTGATTATCCCATGTATCTGCTGCTTTATGTCCCTGTCGATGGAAGTGGTCCAGTGCTAGGCAGATGCTCACCCAGGAACTTTGCTGCATTTCTGCAGTACCTCTTGTCGATGGGTCACACTGCTGCAACTGAGCGTCAATGATGGAGGGCGTCGATGTTTATTGATATTGTGCCAATCAAGCGAGGGCTGCATTGTCCTAAATGGTGTCGAACATCTTGTGGAATGTTGAAGCTGCACCCATCCAGGCAAGTGTTCAGAAAGTATTTCAGCTTCAGTGAAGCCGAAAGGGCCGGGCCAGGAATGATCTGTTTTTCATCGTGCTCAGCACTCACTGCAGAGAAAGCACCTTGGAGACGCCCATCAGAAAATGCAACGGCATTTTCGCCTATTCCAACCAGAAATATTCTGGGTTGTGTTGTTATGTGAGACGAATCTCACCGCTCAGTAGTGACTGAAATAATAAAAATGAGTTTCCAACAGCGACACTGTGTGTTTGTAGGTTATTTTTCAAACTCTCCCCATTCATTGTCTTTCTATCTGAGAACAGCAATGCAAATGGAAGCTGGTCCTTCAGACTCTCCTTCCCAAGGAACCCTCATTCATTCACTTTTTACCTGAGAACTGCAGTGAGAGTGGGAGATCACAGCTCACACTGTCATCACCAGGAATCTTAGAAATACAGACCTTCAGGTGTAATGCAATCCCTTCAGTTATATAGACATGGTATTTTAACACATGAAGTTTAATGCATGAGGATGAACACCGCAGCATGGTATTTTGACTGTTGCACCAGAATATTACGGTTCTACTCCATGTGATAATGACCTGCATTTACCTGTGCTCTCGGCCTGAGTGTCGACAGGTCTGCCTGAAATAGAGGAATCAGAATAAAGCGTCAGGAATCAGTGCAACACTTGGAAATAAATTCGATATATGCAACTGAATTGTAGGCAATAATAGTCATTAATTTTCGAAATAAATGAAAACTTGAAGTGTGAAATCATGATGTCAAGTAATACATAGAAATCAAGAATTGTGACTTATGCAGCAAACATCGATGCTCATTTCTTTGCAAGAATTTAACCGAATTGATTTCACATTACTAAGACAATGGTGAGCTTCTTTGTGATCCATGAGTTGGCAGCTTGGAGTTTTCACAAAATTACTTATTGTTCTGCTCGATACTGCACTGACTACATACTTAACATAATTATGAACCCCATGCAGAGCATTAATATTTCCTCGTGACCAAAGCAAGGCGCTCCTATCAAGCACTTGCTGTAGTGTAAGGTTTTCATTCGAACAATACTGGAAGAGACAATGATACACAATAACTAGTCAGAAAATGAGTTATTCTTTCTAAATGTTGCATGTGGCCTCTTAGACATTAGGTTTTATCGTTTTCCCCGTCTACACAGCAGCAGCAAGGGTCGGTCATAAATAATGCCTAACAGGCGGCAAGTCTTGCTGCCTCACAGCGCTAGGGAACCCGTGCTCAACTCCAGCCTCAGGTGAAAGATAATGTGGAGTTTGTACATTAGTCCTGTGTCTGTGTGGGGTTCTTCCGAGTGCTCCAGGTTCCTCCCACAATCCAAAGATATGCAGGTTAGGTAAATTGGCCGTGCTAAATTGCCCTTAGTGTTCTGGAATGTATCGTTTAGGTGCATTAGTCAGAGGAAATGTAGGGGAATGGGTGCAGGTGAGATACTCTTTGGAGGGTCGGCTTGGACTTGTGGGGCCGAAGGGCCATTCTCTTCATTATTAAGATTCTATGATTCTATCATTCAAACTGCAAGACATGCAATTCTACTATTGATAAATGGAGAGAGTTTGATAAGTTTTTGTCTAAAAAGAGGTTCAGTGATCAAAGCAAAAAAAAGGCCATTCTCTTTCAACCGACCGCTGAGTTAGTTGCAGTGCCTTTCCTCATCACCCTGAAATCGGTGCTCTGAGTAGATACTATTCACGTTCATTTGCACTGAGGACAGGATGGTTAAAAAACCATTTGCATTTTATAAAAGTTCGGATGCTTACTGAGTGTGCCTTGTTAGTTATGACCATTGAGAACATTTTGTACTCCTTTCCCAATTTTCCCGCACGTGTCATAAACGTTGAGGATTTTTCGTTTCCTGCGAAGTTTCTCCCATGCAACTTCTAAATAATCTGTAAGACTCTAAATCATTGATTTCCATCTCTAAATCGTTTTATTTAAGCTTTGAAGCGTTGAACCAACACGGTATGTTTGTCAGATGTATTCACAATTGTTCACTCAGCACTGGCTGTGATTCATTGACACCCGCATCTGTAGATTCACATTTGAAATCATTCATCGACCTGAACCATCTTCTTACCCATTTATTGTGATTTGACAATGTCCTTACAATGATGTGTTAAATATATATTGTTTTTCTTTAGAATGCAGTTAGCCATGGTAAATGAACAACAATATTCTAATCCAGTATTTTATTGCTTAATGCAATACATCAAGTTATTGTCCTTTTTCATCCAGTAAAATTTCAGTTCTGCTTTCTCAGAATGAACTTATTCACTGCATTAAACCACACACTTGGATCACTGGTTCTCCCAAATACTACCAATTAATGCATTTGGTGGTGAGAATTTGTAACAATTGTTTCGTACACTGTTCCATATATTCCAAAAACTTGCAATGTTAAATATCTTTTGAAACACTCTGCACAATATTGCACCAGATTGGTTGCTGACCTCAATGTGATGTATCAGACCTTTACCATGCCTCACTAACTGGGCAATTTTGTAAACAATAAATCCACATCAGATCAGTGGCATCATTTCGAACACAGTAACTAATTGGAGCACTGTTACAAACTAAGGCTACAGAAGCAATTTTGTTTGCAATGCGAGACTGGATGGTATTATAGAATAATTCTGATTATTCCAGAATATGCGTGTGCGTTTGAACACCTTTCCAATTTTACTACTTGACATGATAACTCCCTGGCAACGTTGCGGAGGACACAATTTTCAGCGTGGAATAGACAGAATGGGTGCAATCACTGAGTTCAACACAGTTCACTCGAACATGCTCTATCCTTACGACTATTGTTGTCTTTTTCCAGCTGAATCCGGGTACCTAGCACGTTCATTTCCGTGACTACTTCAGCGAGACACGGGGGACAGATATTTTTATTAAGAAACTTTGACTGTTTAGTTAAATTTCAAATGTAATTGCAATTTGTCTGAAATCTCTGTAATTCAATTAATAGTAAGTCGTAATGGGCAATATATCAAAATAAATTACTGACAGAAACACAGGTCCGACGTCACTTTTGCATACTCTTCAGCCCTACAAGTCCATACCGACCCTCCGAAGTAACCACCCAGCCCGATTTCCCTACCCTATATGTACGCTTGTCTAATGTAGCTAACATTATGGTCAATTTAGCATGGCCAATTCACCTGACCTGCTCATCATTGGAATGTTGGTGGAAACCCACGCAGATACGCGGAGAATGTGCAAACTCCACACAAACAGTCACCCAAGGCAGGAGTAGAACCCGGGTCCCTGGTGCTCTGAGGCAGCAGCGCTAACCACTGAGTCACCATGGATTAACGTTGAACATAAATTACACTCAAAATGTCAGCATCAATTTATTCACGGCTCCTTTTGTCTGATTTTCGTCATTGATCGAAAAGAAAATAACGTCCTGATTGGATTTTCAATTATCCCCGGAGAGTGAGTAGTTTTGGAAATAAGGAATTCAATTCAAATAAAAGAAAAAAAAGAGTTAGAACATAGAACAATACAGTGCAGAACAGACCTTCAGCCCTCGATGTTGCACCGACCTGTGAACTAATCTAAGCTCATCCCCCATGTGCTTATCCAAGGATTGTTTAAGTCTCCCGAATATGGCTGAGTTAACTACGTACTCTCTGAGTCAAGAATCTGCCTCTGACATCTGTCTTAAATCTGTCAACCCTCAATTTGTAGTTATGCCCCTTCGTACTAGTTGACTTTCACTGTCTACCCTATACAATCCTCTGATCAGTTTGTATATCTCTATCAAATCAACTCTTAGCCCTTCATTTCCAAAGAGAACAGACCCAAGCCTCTCAGTCTTTCCTCATAAGAGCATCCCTCCAGACCAGGCAACATCCTGGTAAATCGCCTCTGCGCTTTTTCCAATGCTTCCACATCCTTCCTGTAATGAGGCAAACAGAATTGTACACAATATTCCAAGTGCGGCCGCACTTGCATTTTGTACAATTGCAACATGACATTGTGACTCCGGAACTCAATCCCTCTCCCAACGAAACTGATCTCACCGTGTGCCTTCTGAACAGCACTCTCAACCTGGGTGGCAACTTTCAGAGATCTACATACACGGACTCCAAGTTCCTTCTGCACATCCACATTACCTAGAATCTCTCCATTGACCCAGTACTCTGTCTTCCTGTTATTCTTCCCGAAGTGAATCACCTCAGATATAGCTGCACTGAACTCCATTTGTCACCTCTCAGACCAATTCTGCAGTTTATCCAAGTCCCCCTGCAACCTGTAACATTCTTCCATACTGTCCACTACTCCATCAACTTTAGTGTCATCTGTAGACGTACTAACCCATCGACGTATTCCAGCGTCTAGGTCATTTATAAAAATGGCAAAGTGGTCGTAAAACAGATCCCTGTGGCACGCCGCAAGTAACCGAAATCCAAACTGAATATTTTCTATCAACCACCACTCGTTGTCTTCTTTCAGAGAGCCAGTTTCTAATCCAAACTTCAAAATCACACTCAATCCCATGCCTCTGAATTTTCTCCAACATACATCTGAAACAAACGAATGCGTGTAACCGTTCACAACTTTGAAAGATTGAACTCGAATGAAAAATAAAAATATACAAGAGACCCAGACCCGGAGTAATTTTACTAGTGTAAAACATCTGCTGGTTCCTCTTACTAGCTTCTCCTCATTTCGTTTTTTTTTTGGGGGTTGGGGGGCAAAACTGAAAGGTCTACATCTGGGATACTCACACCCTTGAAATGTTAGAGATTCGCAGCATTTCTAATTATTCGCATACTCCTAACTGAACACTCCTGTTCACGAAGGCTCACAAACAAAGTGTTAAAAGTTTTTTTTTCAGTTGTTCTGAACACCTTCCTTGACTATGAGAAATGATGCTTGCATCGTTTTCCTTCCAAGTGCACTCCAAAGGTTTCAAATTAATTTACCTTCAACGATTTCATAATTTATCTCTCTGGTTTAGAACCATTATTTCGTGCAAAAATGTAAATGTTTTCACAAAAATAGACCAAACCAAGTCAGACACCGGGTGAATGGATCAGTACTTTATCGTCTGGAAGTCTGAAACAGATACAGAAAACGCTGGAGAAATCCCGGAGGTTTAGCAGGATCTGTTCAAGGAGAGACAGTGTTAACTTTACGAGTCTGGTAGGACAGTTTTATTCTCTGTGCTTCACGTCTGAACAATATCCATACCAGACTTGAAATGTTAACCGTGCTTCTGTCTTTATAGATGCTGCTCAACCTTCAGAGTTTTTCCAGAATTCTCTACGTGTCTTCAAGATGCGAACCTGTTATCCAAACACTACAAAAATTGTTGTGAGCAGAAAGGCACAAAACTTCGTTCTCTATGTATTGAACAGTTGCTTCATGAAAATTATCCCGTGGCCTCGAAAACATCATGGATCCATGGTCAATGCTCAGCTATGGAATTAGCACCTTAAAAGTTGACTAACACAACTCAACTTAGCTCCTTCAGACAAGCTAACACAACAACAAGCACACCACCTACAAAGGAAAATGGAGCTCTGCCAAATGGAATTGTTAATCCTGACTGGAATGACATTGGTATTAATTGACTGATGCTTGAACAAGGCTTTGTAATTCTCTTCCTCAGGGTTTATGGGCGTGTTTAGATTCAATAGAATGCAGTATTTCCTGAATTAAGATCACCAACACTTATTTGGAATTTCAGTATTGCTGACCAAATCAGATATTGTCATATTTTTGAACAAACAGTAAAAGGAATCGCAGGATTGCTACCCTAATATTTATTGTGATTTAATCCATTCACCATTAAAAATAAACAAAGCAAAAATTTCAATCAGGATGTTTCAATGATATGGCTTTTGGAACAGTTGCGGTATTAACGAATATCTATAGCAAAATATCTGTACTGCAACAATATGTTTATACAAATCATGAATGCAGAATCGGTGACTTAAAATAACACTTCCATTACTTATGTCACAACCTGATCAAGCAGCCCTTGGTATAAACACGACTGAGAGCAATTCTATGCTTGTGTCAGTTCAAACCATATTGAACACAGTATTGGCTCGTGTTTTACAGGCACCAAGTTCACTGTTAGCCCAGAATCTGCTGAACACGCATGTAAAAGAGAATCGTTCTCGACGTTTAGATTATCTTAACAAGGTTGGGACTACATTGGATTGGGATATCTGATTGGCATGGACAGGTTGGACCGAAGGGTCTGTTTCCATGCTGCACATCTCTATGACTATGAATCTATGATTGCAAGGTGCTCTACTGTTTGCTTGACTTAAGCGATAACACTCGTGGCAAAAAACAAAACAAACAATACAGGAGACGTAAACTGCCTCGATATTTCAGTTCAGATCGCCTCTAAAACTAAGTTTTGCACAACTCTAACGGGAGAAAAGGAAATACCTTTAAAATTTATTTAAATTTTCGAAACGCTAACACCGCCAAAAACTGGTATGATTGTCAGACTTGCTTCAACTTGCAACAGTTTGGCTGTTGGTTCGGAAAGGCAATTGTTCAAACACATTTCCAACAGCAAGAGGTAAATTTACAACGCTAAATGAACAGCTCAGTCGTGAGTGCATTTTGCGTAAGTTTAAGTGTCCAGGAGATTCGGCTGGAAAAGGAGAGTATTGGGTTATTCCCTGAGCAGCATTTGCAAGTCATTTTTCAGATCGCCTCATCACGAGAACATTGCAATATATAACAAGGCATCAGTTGGGCTCGTGGCGAGAAGGGCAATTTCTGTGAAATGCCTCATGCACAGTCAGTAGGTCTGTGCTACCACACGGTGCCCTCGAATCAGCCGCCGGGGTGGACTGGGGGACGTGAGACTGTCACACATCTCTTTCCGAAATGTGCCTTTGCAAATGAAGGCTGGAGGAAGATTCGGGACGTTGGTCGAGGTGATCCTGAGCTGCTCCGTGAAGCAGGGCGGTGTAGTCATCAATCTGTTGCTGGGACACACACCGAGACAAATAACAACTGCGTCTGGAGGACAATTAACTGTTGAAAGACATTATTTGCCCTGTCTGAAACGTGTTCATCTTTCAGAGCAAGGAGACCACTTCAACCGAGTGTTGCCGACTGGTGCATTCCAAGCCCAGGATTAAGCACTTAGGGATGCACCAAAGCATGGGGTGCAGTGAGGAAAGACCACTGCCTGAGGTCTTCCTGCTTCACTCAAATGGGCATCCGTTCAGCTATCGGATTCTTATGATGCCTCAAATATATGTAAATATGATATTGTCCAAGAAAGAGATGCCTTTGATTTCTCTGCTGGATAGAATCAAACTCGAGTGTGGTTGTTTTTAACTTCAACATGAGACAGCACAGAACCGAAGTGTTTGAATGACTACTTCTACGGATAAAGATATTTTTATAAAGACAGCAACATATTTTTTGTAAAAGAAAGAAAAAACTTTTTTTTGAAAAGACGCTAAACGGGATAATCTGCCTGAAATCTTAAAGACAACTGTTCCGAAACAGGCAGTGGACCTTATACGTGTTGAACTGGTCAGTCGCAAACATTTGAACAAATCCAAAAACAATGCGAAAAACACCTCAAGATAAAGAAGAACTGCACATGCTGGAGATCAGCAACAAAATCAGAAATTTGCAGGAAATACTCAGCGGGTCTGTCAGCAACTGAAGTAGAAAAGCATCGTGAACATTACCGGTTTCAGAGCCCCTTCTGTCTTTCCAAGCTAATCAGCTAACTGGGACCCTTATCACAGTAATCTTGTAAGACTTGTCTTCGAACACATTACCTTCACGTTTCCAAAATTGCACAACAAGAAAATGTATCAAACTGGCGCCCAACTGCTTCATTCCATGAAGGGCTGAAAATAAAGGCAGTGCTTTCTCCAAAATGGTGGTGGAATAGAAACAGCCGAAATACTGTGCAAAATTACTGCTAGCACATGCTTCTAAAAATTCAAAAAAGTCAGTTTATATTTTGCAGTGTCCCAGGTATTGACAAATAAATGAAGGAAATTTTCTGTTTGTCAACAGGGTTCTCTGTTACACACAATGGTAAACAAACGAGAGACACGATTAATAACAGACCCAAATTGACTCGAGGCTTTCAACTCCAACACCTGTACAGAAACCGTGAATAAAGTGCCAGGAATGGGGAGTAGAGTTGGGGGTTGTGATCCCTCAGGAACAGTTGCATAAAGAATGAGAAAAATAATGAAGAGAACATAATTGTCATGACACGTTATATCAATATTTCCTCTCGCAAAAACTGGTCATTATATTATTCCTAACTGTATTTAAGTAATGGTTGAAGTGTCGATGGTTCAGGAAATATAGTAAAATAGACCATAACTCACAGTTCAATAGCAGCAGAAGAAGCAAGTTCAGGAGGGTTACAAACATTGTCCCAGCTGCTGGTAATCGGTGAAATCTGAACATTAAGTGAATGATACTTTACACATACAGAGCTTCATTTAACGCATCTATGGACTCATCGATTCCTGTAAGAGTTAGTTCGTCAGCCACTGTTTGCAAAGAGGCACGTGTTTCCTTCCAACAACCAACAGATTTTGATGTATGCGTACTGTGAAATTAACTCGGGTCTTCTACACCAATCGGAGGTGATGTGACCATTAATGGGTACAATGAAACCGGGTTCCAAACATCAGCTCATTTTGAGAGATCAATGACGTATAAGAGTTCGAGTTGGAAGCGACTCGTCACTCCGAAATCCATGTCATAGAATCACACAACCACAGGAGGTTATTGTGCTGGCTTGTTTGAAAACATTTTACAACTTAACATCTCCTCGGGCAGGTGGAGAAACAACTCAGTTTCTGCTTCTGCACTCCACACTCTTCATGACGCAAAATGAAGTCCAACAATTCCAGAGCAGAATCTCTATCCTTCCTTTCGAGTACTATTCTCCCTCTTCCTCCTTTACATATTTGTCTCTTTTAGGCGTTGCCCTTAGCAGACCAAACCCATTTTCACATTATCACTCCAATCACTAGCATCCATGTTTGACACAGACAAAGGCCTTGCTGATGTGTAAACTACATTAACTGCAATTATCTCAGACAGATATTTAATCACCTATTCAAAAGACTCAGCTAAATTAAACAGACAAGATGACAGGATCTCTCTCTCTGTCTCTCTCTCTGTCTCTCTCTCTCTCTCTCTCTCTCTCTCTCTCTCCCTCTGTCTTTCTCTCTCTCTCTCTCACTAACAAATCAATACAGTCTATTCCTGGTGAACCCCAGGCTTTTTCAAGTTTTTAATTCATCCTATGAGATAATGAGGACTTATTTTCCAATAACCTCCCTCCGCTGACATCAGACTAACTTGACAAATACTGGCTCGCCAGTCCCTCCTGCCTTTCCCAAACACCACCGTCAGCTATCGCCCAGTCACCTGGCACTTTCCTCGTTCAAGCAAAGTGTTTAATATGTCCTCCAGTGCTCCAATAATCTCCTCTTTTGCTTCACACAACGGCTTGGGATAGATATCACCATACTCTGTGATTAAAGCAACTTGCTGCCCGCCACAGTATGGAACACGTCTTCCTCATTAATCTTAACTTTTACTGGAACTTCACCATTCTAACCGAATTCCCCGGCTACAATGTATTTCCCCTTTCTTAATCGAGATGAGAAATATTCATTTGAAATCCCACTCACGTCATTTCGCTCCACGCACAGGTCACTCCTTTGATTTCTGTTAGGCTGCACTCTTCCCTGGTCCTCATTGTATACTTATAAAGTGACTGGGGTGGTAGGTGAACATAGTTTCCTTAATCCTATCTGCCAAAGATACCTCGTTGCTCCTTGTTTGCTGTTAACTTCTACTTTAAGACGCTTTCTGCATTCTTTATCGTTTTGAAAGGCATCTCCTTCCTTTTGCATACAATTATATCTGACATATTGCTCTATCTTTTGCTTTATCAAAAGCTTAACAGTTCTTTCACATCCAAAGCTGCCTAGAAGCTTAGGCCCTGGCCTGTCTTAACTTCACATGCTGCCGTCGAATTCTCATTGCGCCAGAGTTGAAAGTCTCCCACTTCCCAATTGTAGACTTAGACAAAGTAACGATTCCAAGTCAACGCTTGCCACTTCCGGTCTAATGATACTGAATTTATCCTCTCTTCAATCTAAAAGCTCTGCTATGCCTCCATCTCTTGTACAGTCTTGCAGAACGTTCTACTCTTTCAAAATTCTACGCTGTCTCATCCTTCCACACTGACATAAGCTCATTTAAATAAGCGAAGGTGAAACACTTGACAATTATCCTGTCACGTTATATGTGATGGAACAGAATTTTTGGGTCGAATACCCAAAGACTACTCCTATTGTGTGTTTATCTACGTGAACTCTTGATACAAATTGACACGATAAGTCAACTTTCCCAAAACAAACGTTTGGACAGGCATTAACCTTATTTTATTTTCATATAAAATATTCATATTTTCATATAGTTATAGATTTTTCGATGCGATTTGAAATTCTCCAGCTTGGTTGGCGTTTTTACTCGCACCTAAGTGACTTGGAAATGAATGGCTTGCGAAACAAACTCAGAATTAAGTTCAGGTACAATGCTGGAAGTTATTATGGCTCCAAAGTTTTAAAAAATTGTCAACAGTATGAGGATTTCCTTCCCTCTGTATTATGAGCAGATCAGATGGATTGCTACAGTAATTGTTTTCAGTAATTGATTTGAAATTTCGTCATATGCAAGGCATGATTTGTAATCAAGGCCCTTCGACCTCAGGATTACAGGTGCAGTGTCAATTCATTCCTGTCACTGTTTTGCCTCGGGATCCAAGTTCCAATAGGCCTACAACCTCATGGAAGTAAAACATGGAAGTAGACCCCCGAAAACCACTCCTGCGTGTGAATGGTTAGCTAAGGTCATCTCAATTTGCCAACAGTTTCAGAGAAATGGATGGAGTAGTGAATGAGAAATTTAGTGATACATTCTGGCAAGTTTGGAGTTTAGGCAATTACTTTCTTTGCAATTTAGAACACGTGGGACAAAAAGGGGTACCAATCAGACTTCTCATGCATTCAGTTATTAAAGTAGAGCAATCAACGTAGAACACTACAGTACAGTATAGTCCCTTCGGCCCACGATGCTGCGCCGAACATTTCTCTTAATCTAAGATCAACCTAACCTACACAGCCCTCAGTTTACTGCCATCCTTGTGCTTGTCCAGCAGTCGTTTAAATGTCCCTAATGCCTCTGACTGTACTACAACCATTGAGAGTGCATTCCCCGCACCAACCACTCTCTATGTAAAGAATCTACCTCTCATATCTCCGCTAAACCTTCCTCCAATCATCTTAAAATTATAACCCCTCGTGACAGCCATTTCTGCCCTGGGGAAACGTCTCTGGCTATCACCTCTGTCAATGCCTCTCATTACCTTGTACACCAATAACAAGTCAGCTCTCTTCCTTCTTCTCTCCAGTGTGCAAAGCACTCATGCACTCAACCTCTCTTCATAAAACAAGTCCCTAATTCAGGCAGCACGGTTGTAAATCTGCTCTGTACCCTGTCTAAAATATCTACATTATTTCGACAATGCAGTGAACAGAACTGGACTCAATATTCCTCGTGTGGTTTAGCCAAGATTTTATAGAGCTGCAGTATAACCGCACGGCTCTTAAACTCAATACCCCTGTTAATGAAAGCCAAAACACCATGTGCCTTCTGAACAACACTATCACTTATTGTGGCAACTTTGACGGATTGATGTTCGTGGACCCCAAGATCCCACTGTTCCTCCATTCAGCATAAAATTGACCCAGGAATTTCCCTATTCATTTTGTTGAACAGAGGAACAGCATTCGCCTCCCTCCAATCATCCAGTAATACTTCCGTGGAAAGTGAGGATGCAAAGTTCATTGCTACAGGCGCAGCAAACCTTCCTCGTTTCCCGGAGTACACTTCGACACATCTGTTCCAGCCCTGGGAATTTCCTATCTTGAGGCTTCCCAGAATTTCCAGCACATCGAATTTCTTCATCTCAACGTGTTCAAACTTATTAAACTGGCCCACGGTATTCTCACTATCAAAAAGGTACCTCTCCCTAGTGAATCCTGAATCAAAAAATTCATTTACTGCCTCTCCTTACCCCTTCGGACTGCAGGCACAGGGTCTCCCCACTATCTCTGATTGGTTCTCCACACTGTCTGATCATTCTTTCATTTCTAGTCTAAGGGTATAAAGCCTTTGGCGTTTCCCTAATCCTTCCCTCCTAGGCATTTTTCTGCCCCTCCTAGCTCTCCTCAGTCCATTTCTGAGTTTATTCCAAGCTACCCTGAAATTCTCCAAAGCTGAGCCAGATCCTTGTTTCCTCAACCTTGCCTCTGATTACCTCGCTTATTGCTGCTGCCTTTCTCAATGAACAATAATATCTGTCTCTCGCCATCTGGCAATATACCGCTGCCCAGTGAAATGTTCAGTATGTCCATCAGGATCCCAAAAATCTCCTATCATGCATCACATAGACGCTTGGTAGAAATTAATAGGCCTTGGGATTTTATGCAACTTTACAACACCACAGGATCAAATCCCTCTTCCTCATTAATTATTAAATATTCTACAGCTTCATTATTCCAAATAAAATCCCCAACTACAATTTATTTCCCTTCTCTGAATATAGTTGAGAAATATTCTGTTAACTCCGCACCTTATTCGTCAGGCTCCACACTCAGTTTGCTACTTTGATCTCAAAGACTGCAGTCTTTACCCCTTCCTGTAATATGCTTACAAAGTGCCTGGGATGATGGGCGTGTGTGTTTCCTTAATCTTCTTGCAAAAGATATGCAGTGGTTCCAGTCTTACCTCCTAATTGAGATTTTTTTAAAAATCGACATCGACACACACGGAGAGAAACACACAAACATACACAAAAACAAACACACGTACACACACACCCAGACACACACACACACACACACACACACACCCAGACACACACACACACACACCCAGACACACACACACACACACACACACACACACACACACACACACACACACACACACACACACACACTTACGTCCATGCACGGACAAAAGCACACGCACATTCATACCCGCACGCTCATACTGAAACACGCTTAGACACACACATAAGTCACACATGCACTCAGATACTCATGCACACACATGCAGGCACTCAGATACACAAACACACACACGCACACTTTAATATCATTGATGTCTTTTCCAGCTTTGTTTTTCATGCGCTGTCCCTGACATATCGTTCCACATTTTTCATTGTCAAAATCTCGAGATCTCTTGAATTGTAGTGCTTTCCTGGACTTTCATATGCTTGCTTTTCACTCTTACCGAAGTATACCGGCCATTTACGTTTAAACACTCCCTCTTTCCAAGAGTAGACTTAGCTCCAATTAACGGTTCCAATTCCATGTTTGCCAGCTCCTATCTCATCATGTTCATATTATTCCTACCTCAATTCAGACATCTAAATTTCTCCACTCTCCTTATCTCTTTCCAGAATCACTTTGAAACTTATAGTTTTACCATCATGATTCCCAAACATGGTCGCTGAAAGATGCTGCGATAATTTGAGAAGATTCATTTCTTTGTTATTAGGTCTCACACTGCCCTATCTCTGAAAGGACAATCTTCATACCTGCTCAAAATGATGTCCTAGAGACGTTACAAAATGTCGACCCTGTCCATGGTGACTCAGTGGTTCGGACTGCTGCCTCACAACGCCAGGGTCCTAGGTTCAATTCCAGCCTCGGGCAACAGTCTGTGTGGAGTTTGTGTATTCTCCCCGTGTCTGTGTGGCTTTCCCCCAACTCACAGTCTAAAGATGTGGAGGTTAGGTGAATTGGCCGTGCTAAATTGCCCAAAGTGTTCGGTGCATTAGTCAGAAGGAAAACATGTCTGGATGGGTTATTTGTCAGGCCGAAGGGCCTGTTTCCACACAGTAGGGAAGCTAGCCTTTTCAAACTGACGTGATACCAGGTAATATAAGCGAAGCTGAAATACCTTGCATGCATTATTCTGTTGATCTCACTTATACAAAGATGGAGCAGTATTTTCCGTCCGAATAGCCTAATCCTGCCGCCTATATTGTGTTTGGCTTCGTGAATCTAACGTACATTAACAATTTTACATGCTCAGTCAACTAGCCAGTGGATGCTTTTTCCTTGCAAACTGTCCAATGCTAAACAGTTGGGCAGGCAACCACACTGGCTTATTCATACGTTTATATTATTTTTGATGAGATTAAGAATTCTTGAGCTTGCAGCATTTTTTCCCACTCCTAACTAGACTTGCACTAAGAGACTTGCTGAGCGCATTCAGAGAACAGTTGACACCTTATTCCTGTTCTCGTGTTAAAAACAGGCAAGATATATGAAGGATAGCACATTTCCTTCCCTCAGTTACATAAGTAGTTCAGGTGCATTGTTACGACAATTGATTCATGTTCAGACACCAGTTCCTGTATTTTTAAATATTGGTTTGAAACTGCACCATCTGCCATGTCGTACTTCGTGATCAAGTTCCAGGGCCTCTAGATGACTGGCCGAGTATAATTTCATCTCTTTCACTGTCTCTCATCAGAGACCATATTCCATTCGATGCACGACCTCGTGAATACAAAATATTGAATTTCCACTTAGGAAACCTGTTGGCTCATCAGAATCATGTCATATCTAAGTTCACTTTAGTCTGGCAACAGTATCCAAGAAATTAGGAGAGAAATGCAGAAGGAGATGATCAATAAATTTAGACCAATAAATTGTTCAAAGTTTGAACAATTCTTTCTTTGCACTTTAGAGCATGTGAAGCAGGTAGAGGGACAGATCAGAGTTTGTGCTGCATTCAATCGAGAAAGAAAATACAGATTATGTTGTGTACTCCAAAGAATTTCTCTGCAGCTAACTTCACATAACTACTTAAAAGTTATTCATGGGATATGGGTATCAGTCATTCCACCAGCATTTATTTCCCACAAATTTTTGCCACTTGAAAGCGCGCTGTTGAGCTGCCTTCTTGAATCTCCGCAATACAGTGAGGGAAGTAAATCAGGTGTTTGAAACAGAAATAGCGAATGTATAGCAACATATGTCCAACTCAGGATGATGGGTGGTGGTGATAGGAACTTGCAGTGTTTCCATATGTCCTTCTGGATGGAAATGGTCATGAGTTTGGAAGGAGTACTATGAGAAGCTTTGGTGAATTTCGGCACTGTATTTTGAGATTAGTGCACACTGCCATACCTGAGTGTTTGCAGTGGATGCCTATGGATATGGTGCCAATCTAGTGGGCTGCTTTGTCCTAGGTCGTGTCAAGCTTCTTGTTTTTGTTGGAACTGCCCGGCAACCACGGCTTTTGGAGAACATTCCATGCATCAGTCTCTCTCTTCTTGAATGCGACCAGACATGCTGAGCTTTGTTCAGCATTGTCCAAGTTTAATTGAGTGGTAATGTTTTTGAGGACTGAGACTAGGCATTAGTTTGTAGTTTACTACTAAGTAAATATTGCTTTATAGCACTGCTGATGACCCGTTCAACCACATCTTTTGCTGAAGGAGTGTGTACTGATTTGAAAACAATTGGCCTGGATAGATTTGTCCTGCTGTTTATGTGAGGCCACGCATGGTCAATTTTCAACACGGACAGTAGACAGAAAAAACAATCAGACAATCCGAAACAAAGGCCAGTGTGTCCAATTACCCTTCCCCAGGTGACCACTTCCGGTTGAAACGTGGGTCACATAGTTTGTGATACAAAATTAGCTTGGTTGCAGAAGACAAAAGCAAGTTTATAAGGAGGCTGTTAGTTCAAAATCTGTGATTAATATTGTTCTAACACGGTCAGTGCTGGGTCGTCGGTTGTTTGAAACGCAAATAAGTGATTGGGATGAAAATATAAATGGACTGATCAGTAACTTCTTGGTCACCACAATTATCATTAGTACCTCTTTAAAGTCCACATTACCCCTTTACTACTATAAAACCAATCTTTGCCTTTTGCTCTGGTTACTCTTGCAAGCAATTTCACTCGAGAATCTTAGATGAACAGCACAAAAACCAGCAGTACTCCGCCCCCTTCAGTTCTAAACAAGAGATTGCAGACTCGAAATATTAAATCTGTGTTTGTTCCAAGATCCTGCAGCTTTTTCTGTTCTTAATTCAAACTTCCAACACTGGCTAAACATTAATTGTGTTATCATGTTGACAAAACTGTGTCCAGTTTAGTCTGTTTGGTTACATTCACCCACATGACCAACAATATTCAGCTACACTTGCGCTGTTTTCCTCTATTTGTTCACAAGACAGCGGCTGAGCCATGTCTGACAGACGTGCTGCAGAATTTCACATCATATACGGGTTGTGTTACGATAGAGGGCAACTTGCCAACCATGTGAAGAAACCTCATCGTTCAGAGAGAAGCAAAACACACAAACACAGATACTATTATAAGAAATGCTGGGCATTCTCCAGCAATAAATCACACCCAGGCAGACGTGGAATGATATCTGAAAACACGCAGAAGCATAGTTTGCAGCAGGTCATAATTTGGAATTCGACAGCATTTATGGAAGTTTCTCAGTCGGCAGAACCAAAGAACCACAAAACTGTCACTGTGCACTTTGCATTTTCTGTTGAATCAACAGGAAACACCTGGCACTGTGGTAAATTCTGTGCTCAAATGTTGTCGCCTGTTTGTCCTTCAAAATTAAAAACTGCACAAGGAAAATTTTGCCTAATTCGGAATTATACTTCAGACTCCATATAATCTCATTGAGTATTTCATCAGGGCACAGCACAACCTTCTTCACTAACCGTGATACAAACGGTCTTGGTGTCATCTGCAAACCTATTAACCATGTCTCCGATATTCTCAGTTAATAAAGTGAGGCGCTGGATAAAGCATAGCAGGTCAGGCAACATCTGAGAAGCAAGAAAGATAACTCTTTATCAGGACTTGGAAGGGGAAGGGGATGAAAAATAAATATGGGGAGGGAGCGTGGGGCTAAAAGAAAGGTAGGCGAGTTGGTGAAAGGTGGATGCAGGGAGGAGGTGATGGTGATCGGTTGGTGGGAAGTGTGGAGCGAATAGGTGGAAAGGAAGATGGGCGTGTAGGTCAGGACAAGAGGCCAGTGCGAAGTCAGAGGGTTGAATCTGGGATGGGGTTGGGGGGACGGGGAGATTTGGAAAGTGGTGAATTCAATGTTGAGGCCGTGTGGTTGGAAGCTCTCGAGGCGGACACAGAGGCGTTCTTCTCCAGTTATGGATGTGGTGGAGGCTCCAAATAGACATATCATGGGGGATGTGGGAGGGGGAGATGAAATTAATTACCACCAGAAATTGAGTTTGGTTGGTGCATACAGACCAGAGATGAGCCCTGAACAGTTTTGCATGTTTGCACTCAGTGTCTCATTTAGGGGAGACCTCGCCGAGAGCAATTTATGCAGTAAATGAGGTTTGAGGATATACAAGTATATCACTGCCAGATTTGGGATGAAGCTTTGGGGCCATGGATGGAGGTGATGGAGGAGGTGTTGGCACAAGTTTTGTACCTCTTACAGCAGCAGGAGAAGTTGCAGCTGTTAAGTGGCGATTGGTGGGTGGTGCAGACCTAACAAGGGAGTTGCAGAGGGGACACTCCATGTGGAACACAAATAGGGGTAGGGAGGAAAATATATTTTTGGTGGTGGGATCTGATTGTAGGTGGTGAAAATAGTGAAGGATGATTGGAAAATTCGTGAGTGGAAAGTGATGACAAAGGGGATTCGATTCTTGTTGAAGTTGGGCGGATGGCTCATCATGGACAGTGGGGCAGGAAATGGGGAGACACAATTGCAGGCACTATTGATCACAGCGGAGGGCAAATTACCACACTTGAAGTAGGAGGACTCCTGGGATGTCCTGGATTGGAATTGCTCATCCTGAGAACTGATACAGCATAGGGGGACTAATTGGGAGTAAAGGATCATATTCTTACAGGAGGTGGGATGGTAGAAAATGTAGTCAGCACCAGGCTAACAGCAACTGGGACTCTGTAAATATATTAACACCTTAAATCTTGATCTGCCATGCAAAATGTCCGCAATCATTGTATAGGAAGGCAAATGTGTTAGAGAACAATGCAGTTGTTGTGGTTCTGTTCGCCGAGCTGGAAGTTTTTGCTGCAAACGTTTCATTCCCTGGCTAGGGTACATCATCAGTGCTGTTGGAGCCTCCTGTGAAGCGTTGCTTTGATGTTTCTTCCGGTATTTATAGTGGTTTGTTCTTGCCGCTTCCGGGTGTCAGTTTCAGCTGTAGTGGTTTGTATACGGGGTCCAGGTCCATGTGTCTGTTAATGGAGTTTGTGGATGAATGCCATGCCTCTAGGAATTCCCTGGCTGTTCTCTGTCTGGCTTGTCCTATGATGGTAGTGTTTTCCCAGTCAAATTCATGTTTCTGGTTGTCTGAGTGTATGGCTACTAGGGATAGCTGGTCGTGTCGTTTTGTGGCTAGCTGATGTTCATGGATGCGGATTGTTTGCTGTCTTCCTGTTTGTCCTATATAGTGTGTTGTGCAGTCCTTGCATGGTATTTTGTAAACTACGTTAGTTTGGCTCGTGCTGGCTATTGGCTCCTTTGTTCTAGGATAGCCAACTCCCATTCCTAGACGTGTTAGTAGAGAGAACACCCAACGGAGAATTCACCACAAGGGTACACAGGGAACCAACACACACAGACCAAGTCCTAAACTATGAAAGTAACCACCCCAACACACACAAACGAAGCTGCATCAGGACACTATTCAAAAGAGCCACACCACACTGCAGTACACCAGAACTGCGAAAAGAGGAAGAGGAACACCTATACAAGGTATTCGCCAAAAACGGATACCCACGCAACTTTATCACCAGATGCCTAAGAGATAGACCACGGAACGAGGACATGCCACAAACAAAAGGACTAGCCACACTACCATACGTCAGGAGCCTCTCAGAACTGACAGCCAGACTACTGCGACCCTTAGGACTCATAACAGTACACAAGCCAACTTCCAAACTCAGACAACAACTCACTAAAACAAAGGAGCCAATAGCCAGCACGAGCCAAACTAACGTAGTTTACAAAATACCATGCAAGGACTGCACAAAACACTATATAGGACAAACAGGAAGACAGCTAACAATCCGCATCCATGAACATCACCTAGCCACAAAACGACACGACCAGCTATCCCGAGTAGCCATACACTCAGACAACCAGAAACATGAATTTGACTGGGAAAACACTACCATCATAGGGCAAGCCAGACAGAGAACAGCCAGGGAATTCCTAGAGGCATGGCATTCATCCACAAACTCCATTAACAGACACATGGACCTGGACCCCGTATACAAACCACTACAGCTTAAACTGACACCCGGAAGCGGCAAGAACAAACCACTATAAATACCGGAAGAAACATCAAAGCAGCGCTTCACAGGAGGCTCCAATAGCACTGATGATGTTCCCTAGCCAGGGAACGAAACGTTTGCAGCAAAAACTTCCAGCTTGGCGAACAGAACCACAACAACGGACACTCGAGCTACAAATCTTCAACCAGACTTTAAGAACAATGCAGCTTGACAGAAAAAAATCATGTGAAATTTAGTAAGTCAGAACAATCGTGCATTATGATCAAAGACTGACATTGTAGATTTGAAGGGAATCTGTAATCAAAAAATCACTGTTCGCAATGGTGTTACAGTGTGGAATGATACTGTTTGGCCAATCATGTCTGTACTGGCTCTACAAACATTCCTGATTACCCAGTGCCAGCATCCTGCTTTAAACACATAACCTTGCGTATATTTGTTTGCATACTCTTCCAATGCATTCTGGAGTTGCAAATTCCAATCTCGATTCTCCAGATTTCCAGGCAATGCCTTCCATGACTGAACGTCCAACTAGATGAAAGAAAAATCCTCACTTTACTTTTGCTGCTGGTACAGATCACTTGGATCTATGCTGTCATGTCCATGTAACATTTATGATCGGGAAGGGTTTCTCCCCATCTGATCTGTCAATGTTTCCTTGATCAATGGCATATCCATTTGCAGCATGACTTACCAACTTACTAATCAGATCTCTGATATATTTTGCTAACAATACAGGTCACAGCAATGAATCTTGTGTAACAAGACTGGTAACAGATCTGCAGTCTGAAAAACAGCCCGAAAATTTGCACCCTCTCTCTTCTCTAAAAAAGAAAATTTTAGATCCATCTTACCAACTGACAGCCATTGATCCCCTGTCGTTTTATCTGCTAGATTCCTGGAGCCTATTAATTGCTTTCATGAAGTCGTTGTCGTCAATAACATCTACTATTCCATCCTCATCAATTATCTTCACCATTTCCACAAAATACTCAATCAACTTCCCAACGCAAACGATTGTTAGTATTTCTAACAGATCCTTTCTTTTCCAAATATGTCTAAGTGCTGTCCTTAAGAATTTTCTCCAAGAAGTTGCCTGTCACGGATGTAAGACACAGTGACCTGTATTTCCCTGAATTAATCATGTTCCTTTTTCAAACAAACGAAAAGCAGTCGCTATTCTCTAGTGTCCAGCGTCCTCACTTGTGGCTAAATAGGTTCAAGAGGTCTCTGACAAAGCCTCAGTAATTATCCCTCCTCCTAACTCCTTAAATATCTATCTATCCTATGGGATAGATCTCAGCAGGCCCAAGGAACATATCGAAACTAAGATTTTTCAACACATCCGAAATCTCCTCCCTCCTAATTTTGAAATGTCACAAAACATCAACATTTTCCTCCCTAATCTTGCCATAATTAATCTCATTGTCTTTTGTGAATACTGATGGAAGGTATTCATTAACGATCTAACCCCCTTCCTCTCACCCTAGACATAAACACCTGCCTTTGCACTTGAGTCTTTTTACAACCAACTCTTGCTCATAACACAACAATAAGTTGCTTTGAGTCGAGAGTGTGGTGTTAGAAAAGCTCAGCAGGTAAGGCAGCATCCAAGGAGCAGGAGAATTGATGTTTCACACATAAGCCCTTGATCATGAAACAGGAATCACGATGAATGGCTCATTCCTGAAGCGTCTATTCTCCTGCTCCTTGGATGTTGCATGACGTGCAGTGCTTTTCCAGCACCACATTCTCGACTCTGATCTTCAGCATCTGCAGTCCTCATTTAGGAGAAAATACCTTGATCTTCCAAGCCAAGAATATTTCCTGGTCTCTTTTAGCACTCCTAATTCCTCTGTTACTGTCTTTCCAGCTTCCTTTATACCCGTCAAGGGTTTTGTTTGATTTCCGCATTCTAAACACGTGCTTGTTTTTCGAGTTCCGACTAAAATTTCGATGTCTCCTGTCATTCACAATTTGCGAATCATGCCATCCTGAACTTTCAGTCTCACAGGAACACGTTGATGCAGGCACAGCTACAAAATGGAAAAGACATTTCGATAGTTACGTGAATACGAAAGGTTCAGAGGGTAATTGAACAAATGCAGGCAAATGGGATTGGTTTAGTTTGGAAAACATGACCGGCATTGATGAGTGGACCAACGAGTCTGTTTCCAGTTTATACAATTCTGATTACATGTTGATTCTGAATTCTGATCAATTGGACTTTAAATGACTCCTTCCTGTTAAAAATTGATTTCCCATGAAAAAATGTCGTTTGTATCTAATTTCTCCAGGACATGCCTAATGCTGTTATCGTTTGCATTCGCCTATTTTAAAACATTTACTAGTGTGATCCCTTATTCATAATTATGTTAAACTTATCAATACCAAAATGTCATGGCGCTGAAGCTTTCATTGCAAACAAACACAGAAATTGCTGGAAAACACGCAACAGGCCTGGCAGAATCTGTAGAGACTAAACAAGGTTAACGTTTCCGGTTCAGCGACCCTTCCTTCGGACTTATTTTGACCAGGAAATGTTTGGTGTATATGCTGGAGAATCTGTCGGGGAGGATGAAGGAGTGACCATACTTGGAAGCGCGATGAAAAATAAAGTTGGGCAGACAAAGGAATGCTTAAAGATCAGTTTGGGAATATTCTCAATACCAACATGTTCTCTGGCAAGTATCTCTTGCAGGCTTACTATTGTACCCCAGTAAAGCTCAGCACAAGCTGGAAGAACAAGGTTTAATTTTCCCCTTGGGAACTCTGCAGCTTTCTGGGCTCAAACTCGAATTCAATAAATTCAGTGCCAGGGCAACTTCCGCAGTATCTGTGACCCAGCTTCGTCATCATGTAGGCTGCTACTGCACATACTCAACCAAACACAGACAATTGCACTCACTCACATGGACTCACTGACATACTCAGTCACACTCATAATATCAAGAACAATTGCACTTACATTCTCGCACTCACTGATACGTTCACACTCGCTCACTGATATTCACACAGAAAAAAACAGGCAATTGCACACGTACTCACTCACTGTGACGCACAAAGAAGCACAACTTCACTCCGACTGTCACTCACACACACTCAGTAACACAGATATTTCCACTTCCACCCTCACTAACTGACATACACACAATTTCTCCCATCTCTAAGGCAGACACTCACTAATGCCTGCAGAGACAATTGCACTCACACTACTGATAATACTCATTCACTGACACTCACTCATGCACACAAGCTTGAACCACTGATGTCCATGTGGTTTAGAGTAAATGAATGATGTCGTTTAGTGAGGGAATTCCAGGATTCTGACTCAGCCACACTGAAGGAATTGCGATATATTTCCAAGTGGGATGGTGAATGACTCTGAGGAGAAATAGCAGGGCCTGGCGTTCCCCATATCTGTGACCCCTTGTTCATCTAGTTCCACTCCAAGTCGCACGCCACCACTTCCTCAAGGGGGAAACGAGGTACAGGGTAATATATGTTGAGTCCAACCTGCGGTGTCCTGGGTCCAGTGAAAGAATGAAAAGTAAAGCAAATCCGTTGTCGTTTACTAAACGGGATAGACTATCTAAAACCCTGTATTCCTTGACCTCACTCCAATATCAGAGACATATTGAAATGTGACGGTCACTATTACTACACTTTCCCCCATGCACTCCCTCATTGACTCACACATGTAGCAATGAAACTGGGAAGATATTCAGGTTTTTTTTTCTTTTATTGACTGTACATGACAGTGACCTGAATACCACAGAGCCTGCTCTCAGACTGAGCAAAACCCCTGACACTCCTGATTTTAAAAATCTTTTATTTACATGTGGAAAGTCCTTGACAATGATCCAGCTACCTCGGAACCAGCTCTCAGAGTGAACAGAACCTACCTTTTTTTATTCTTCTTTTTTTTTCCATGATGCATGTGTGCAGGTGTGAGACACAGTGGAAGACATAGAGTGTACAAAGCGTTATTCAATTTCCACCACTAAGAAGAAGAGAAACACCCAAGTGACCAGTGACAAGCAGTACTGTTCACATCAAAGGGCAATGTTGTGTGATCAAACAGTGTAAGGGAGGGTAGGGATTAAATCAAAACAGAGTTGGAGGGCGAAATAATACACTCCACTGCCTGTGGTGCCCATCTCTCTCTGAACACCTCATGGGTGTTAGCAGACACTGCGCATTCTTTCTCCAGAGATGATATTCAGTTTTCTTGTGGCAAAGAACGCTCCTGGAATTGGATGGGTTAATGGAACCAGTTTGTTCATCATCGGTCATTAAAATCAGTCTCAACATATCTTCATTGTGTCCCTGGAGGGCGCTTCCCTCCTTTAATAATGAGGGACTCCTTACAGTCTTTTACCCTGCCAAGCCAGCGGTAGTGCCAGGTCCCTCACTATCCGGGAACCAGTGTCTGGATAGAGAGAGCAAAAGATTGGACTCTGACAGTGACCAGCTGGGATCATTAAGACAATGGATAGAAGTTTCTCCGATGGGCTTTACTGGCTTTCCCAGGATTGGATATCGCAAACATCACGGATTCAGGATATGCTTTGGATTATTCAGGGCGTCTATTACCCCATTCTGGCGTTTGTCGGCGTTCCTGGTATGTATCTGGTGAAACCATAACATCCAATAAGGCCGCATTTGATGTGCCACACACAATTCTGCTCGCCCTGCTAAAGGAAGGATATTATGAATTGGAAAGAAATTAGAAATTATTTGTTATCTAAACTGGAAGGTTTGCGTTGTCAGGAGTGGTTAGAGAGGCTAGGACTTATTTCTCCCTGGACTGTAGGAGACTGAAGGATCACCTTAAAAACGTTTATGAAGTCACAGTGGACATAGGTAACATGAACACGCAAGGCTCAGCACCACAAACCCGCACACTCACCCAGGGTGGGGGTCGGGGTGTGCAAATCTAAAGGGCATATGTTCAAGGTAAGAGAGGCAAGCCTTACATGAGTGGCAGGTTTTTCATGTGATTCGTGTGTAGAATGAGCTGCCAGAGGAAGTGATGGAGGCTGGTCCAATTACAATATTTAAAAGGGATCTGGATGGGCATATGGGGTCAGAATGGCTTAAAGGCAAATGGGACTAGTTCATATTGGGAATCTTGGTCGGTATGGACGAGTTGGGCCGATATATCTGTTTGCTTCTTGTGTGACTCTATGACACAATCGTCATCCATCCATAGTTCTCGGAAAGCTCGTTCAAGTCCAGTGTCGTTTTCTCCATCCATGTTTTGTAAACATCCCTTTTCCAGAGCTAGCTCTGAACCCCACTCCCTCTGCATCACAGTAGCATAAGTCATAGAAACATACAGATCTTCACCACAGAAGAGTAAGGTAATTTGACCCATTCAATGACCAATCTGATCCTCTTCGATTTCCAGTTTCCTGCCTTCTCCCCTTGATTCTATTTCCTGGTTCCAAAAAATATGAATTCTCTCAGCCTCGAGCTTACTCGAGTTGCGGTGATGACTCAGTGATTTTTGCATTGAATTATTCATGCGGAAAGAGCCAGTTAATGCAATGGAGAATGATGGCCATTTGGAATTCACCTTCTGCATGAACCAAGAAACTTCATCAGATTGATGAAGCAATTGCGATGCTAAAGCAGACTATACCATGAACCAAGGGCAGGGAAATTGAATTAGAACAGTTAGGTGAATGCTTTTGTCCATTGTGCACTCAATCTTTCCAGGAATGTCAGTGGATAGTGTTCTGTATACACAATTTCTCCAACGCATTGCTTGTCGCATAAAATTTAAAATATTGTGACTTCAGTACCAAACTTAAAACATCTTTTTCGACGGTGGAGTATTTTGTCTGGTAGATATTAAGGTGTTTTTGAAAAGTAGCCAACTAGCTGTTCAATTCCATCATCATCTTCCTGCAGCAGTCCAGATCCAACTCCAAAATCGCTACTATCAGTTGCAACATTGAAGTGTTTAAAACAATTTGGTGTTGCTAAAACTGCTGCATTTGTTAGTACATCTTTTAAATTACCAAATGCCTCTTGGTGTTGTTCTGCTCAACAATCCATCAGCAGTGTCACGAGACAGCTGATGTTTGGAAGAAACTTCCGGTAGATTCCGTTTGATGCACCTCTTTCTTCGAGGGTCGTGATAGAAATTTCACGACGCCCATCGTCTTCACGTTCCTTGGGGTCAACTGTCCATGACTGATGTTCAATCCGCGGAACGGCACCTTTGTCTTTGCGACATCGGTTCTCTTTAGGTTTATTGTCAGTTTTGTTTCACTTTATCGTTCCAAGAGCTCTGCCAGCCGAACCATGTGATTTTTGTATGACTCGATAAAGATCACGGGATCATTCACATAAAGTGCATAATTTGTTAATCCGGCCATAACTACATTTGTGAGTCTTTGGAATGTGACTGATGCGTTCTTCGTTCCAAAATGCATCACTTTGAATTGATATAGCTCAATTTTGTCATGGCGTTGATCTTCCAAAAGTCCACAAAAGACCAAAAGTCTCTTTACGGCTCATATCTTCTAAGCCAGGAAGCAACCTGCTGAACCACTTCTGCGCCCTCTCCAAAACCTTCTCGAATCTCCTGTAATGCGCCAAACAATATTGAATGCAACACTATAAGTGTGGCCTCAGCAAAGTCTGATAAAGTTGCTCCATCACGTCCTGACTGTTGTGCTCAATCCCCTGAGCAATAATGTCAAACATGCGATATTCCTTTTTTAACAACCTATCTACTTGTGTGGCCACTATCCGGGAGCTATGCATTCATATCCCAACATCCGACCGTTCGGAAATGCTGTTCAGAGGCCTGTCATTAACTGTAAAATCTTATGTTCGAGTCCCCTGAATGTCGATGCATGCCATTCGGCCCATTGAGGTGACATCATCTCTCTGAAGAGCCTCCTACCGAGACACATCCCCCTCTAAATTGTTTCACATGAGCAATCTTCCAAACCAACATGTCCCTTAACATTGATTAGTTTAGATTAAATTAGATTAGATTAGATTCCCTACATTGTGAACAATTTACAAGGCCAATTTACTTAACCTTTGAAAGCACACAGATATGGAATAATGTGAAAACTCTACATATACAATCACCCGAGCATGGAATTGAATTCACATGCCCAGCAATGTGAGGCTACAGTGCCAACAGCTGAGACACTGTGACGCCCTCTTAACATTTGATCTCCCAAAGTGCAACACCTCACACTTCCCCGGATTAAACTCTGCAACTGATCCATGACCCGCAGTATCATTTGATAATCTTCTTGAACCGCTGCAATCCATGTGCAGTCCATCGACCCGCAATGCCCTCGGTGAGGGAGTTCCAGGATTTTCCAACTGTTGAAAGTCGGTTCTGCCAAAGGGAAAATCCTTATATTCACTGGTGGGCGGGAAGTATTGGACACTCTCCACAGCAAGGTAGCCGTCCTTTTCCTTTCTGGTGGATTGCCTTATTCATTGTCGTCAGGGCGATTACGGTGAGAAGATGGGCCAGCTCTGAATCCCGCACAGGGACTGCCATGCTCAGCTGCTGATTTGACGCATTGCGGTTCTCAGTTTCTCAGATGTGTGTTGCTGTGGGTACTCTGTAGGTCCCGACGATATTGTATGACATTAAACACCAAATGCAGAGAGAAATTCTGAGCCTTTGTTGATTCATTTTTGATTCATTCACACTTTCAAACTTCACTCCAGCACTAAGTGTGCCTCATTACAGTCAAAGATTGTCAGACACAAATGCACAAAAGAACAGTGGTGCACACATGTCAGAATTTGTCTACATGATCTTTGGCATTGTATCACTTTAACCACACGAGGGACAGACAAGGAGAAAGGTGTGAAGGAGTTAACCTCATTTCAGTGGACTCAACCCCAAAACAGCAGACATCACACTGCACAGAGAGACAGGCACAGGCATAATCTCTGTAACGTTGTTTTTTTTTCGCGTTCTGCCTTGTTTATTTTTTTCTCTCGCCATGTCTCTTTGTTTCCCAATTTTGACTTCAAAATATTGACTCAAAGTTTCTGCTCTCTCTCCAAAGTGCACCCTTCAAAAGTTTCATCTCCAGAATTTGTGTCCCTCCAAAATGTTGTGACCTCCAACTTTCCACCAACAAAAATTTAACCTTCCCAATTATGTCGTGCAGCGCAAAATTTGTGACCCCTCCCCGTTTATTTAGATCCACACCTCCCATTTTTCAAGACTCTGCCAATACTGCACCACACATTGGACAGGATCCCATAGCTGCACCCTGCTCCATCAGTGGTAAGGACTTTCTGACGTGTCAGATTCTGCGCGTTCTTGCCAATTGTTTGAATATTTTGAGCGCACATCTAACAATGGGACGTCAACCTAGTGAAGCTAAAAATCAAATTTACTTTCATGACCAATAGTACAGGCTATAAGTGGTAGACAAAGCTCAGCTATCCCACATCGATGTATAAAAGAAAGAGGAACAATCCACCACAAGAATTGGCCCTTAAACCTTCCATGTCTGTGGAATAAATGACACGTTTCTAAACTAAAAACCTTTTTGCTGCACATCATCCGTATCCCTGCCTATTCATAAGCCTGTCAAGACGCCTCCTAACAGTTGCTATTGTACATGTCATCATCACCTCCTCTGACACCACATTCCAAACACTGACAAACATCTGTGTTAAATAAACGTGTCCCTCACATCGCCTTTAAATTTACCTGTTTTACCTTTAATGTATGTCCCCTACTAATGGATATTTCTAACCTGGAACAAAAAGATTCCAACTCTCTGACAATTCTATCCGTGCCTCTCTTCATTTTGTAATCGACCTACAGTTCCCCCCGTCCCGGTCCGCGACCCCCTCAGCCTCGGAAGTTCAAGTGACAACAAACTAAGTTTGTCCAATGTGTCCTTGAACATAATACCCTCCCAACCAAGCAACATCCTGATGTAGCTATCCTGCAGCCTTTGCAAAGCCTCCACAAACCCCTGGCAATATGGCGACCTGAACTGTGTGTAATATTCCAAATGAGGCCTCATTAATGTTCGATAAAAATTTACCTGACTTCATAAAAATTAGACCATATGTCCGGAATGTTGCGGGAAACATGCCAGATGACTACTTGACCATGTTACCAGTGCGCGTTGCCATTTTCAGAGAACTCCAGCTCTGAGGTTGCGATCCATCCGTACGTTAATTTTTCTAAGTTCCCATCCATTTACTTCCTTCAATGAGCCTTCCAGAGTACTCACACAAACTAATACACTCACACTCAGAGATACAGTTGCTCAATCATAGATAATTCTATCCACTCTGACTCACTCACTGCCCCTCACGCACATTCACGTAGAGACATAACCCCGTCCATCGAGAATATGGCGATGGAGGGGAACATTTCATTCAATGTGGAAAAAAAAGAGAGTCATAGAATGTTTTGACTCGACACGTTTGAAAACCTCCTTCATGGAGTATGAGAAAGCATAGCATAGCACATGGAATTTCTTCATTACTTATTTGATAAACCATACGACCACTATCCACAACAGTGAGCAAATTAATTCACACTGAGAAATGAACTGCATAATATATATACACATTAAAAATAACGAAAAAGCAATCTGTTTATTTTTACTTCCAACTTGAACTTTACAAGGATAGAGAATTCAAATATAGTCATTTCAAAGCCAAAGTAAACACTGATAAATTACAATCAAATGCAGTTTGTGTTGAGTAAATTATTTAGTCGTTTTGTAACGATCGTCTGTGATTTTCTCGCATCTGTCTCCGGCCATCCCGTCGTGAAATAGACTCTAACATTTACCTGAAAAGATAAATATAATAATTTGAGTCCACTTAAGTTCAAGTCACCTGTGCCTCTATTAACAGCACTTGAACCTGCTCATTCCCAGCTGAAGCTGTCACTCCAGGAGTTCGGGGAATAAAAGGTTTCTGCAATGTCTGTCTGATGATGGGCCATATTTGGAAGGCACGTTGACTTGTATCTCTATCTGCGCACTCACCTGTAATCAAAAGTCAGCCTGGAACCTATTCTGAAGAGTAGCAGAGGCGTGACCAGCAAGGGATCACGCGGTCAATATTTATTCTACAAACAAAAGTCACTGAACTTATTATATAGTAACTATCGCCTTCAGATTTGCAGAAGTTTTCTGTGCATATGCTGATTGTGCCTTATACTGAATTACAACAGAGATTTTGCAAACAGGATGTTGTTAAAAAGTTCAACATAAAGAAGTGTCTGTGCTTTCTTTCACACTGATGAAACAATTTCAATAATCTCTGTGACTCGGTAAAAATTGTTTTGCTGACTAATTACAAAATTCCCATCGCATCTATCAATCGGTTAACTGAAAAATAATTGTCAAGCTTTCTATGGTGATTTTCAACATTAAATAATGCTCAGTGTATTTCAGAATTCAGTAGAAAGTCAAGGAACTCCATTCTCTCCTCTCCATCAGGAACACAGGAACTGAGAGCAAAAGGTCGTTCTTATTGGTGAAATGGGTACGTTGTAAAAGTTTGTATCACAATTTCACTGCATGTCAATACCAAAGGCACCATAGATACATGAGTTATCAGTAGGAAAAGGATGGGGTTTTCTGAGAGGGCAAAAGAAGTAACATTGCAAGGCTAGCCATTGCAAGTGGTAACCTGGGCTGGGATGATTCAAATCACAAAATGGCTCCTTTCAGAGGTTTCCAGACTATGCTGGCTTGGCGTTCAGGAGGATCGCAGCCATATCACAGGCTGTTTTATGAAGCTATCGAATCATGCAGTACAGTAAATTTCCTTCAGACCATCGAGTCTGTACTGTCAAAAAAACTGTTATGGCCTACAACTGTCTCAAATTCCTGCATCCCAGACATTCCAGACACCCACCAGCCTCTGTGAAGTGATTAATTTCCTCAAATCGCTTCGAAAATGTTGTCTTTCATTGTTAACTATGTCTCCTTGTTAGTGACACGATCATCAGTTTAATAAGAATGAGCAACAATATTCAATCATTTTCACGGTCAGTTAGGTTTTTATCTGTCACTTAGATAGGATTTATGGAAGTATTGCAACATTTAAAAATGTATCGAAGCGATTCAAACGCACCATTACATTATAGAATTCGCAGACATTTAGCCAGCTAGTTTATATACAGTGAAGCGAAACAGGAAGGAAGTTTGAGAGGAGATGCAGAACACTTAAAGAAATGTGGATGGTGGCAAACAGAAACAGAAAAGGAAAATGCTAGAAAACTCAGCAGGTCTGGCATCATCAACAAAGAGAGAGCAGAGTTGATGTTACGTCTCCCATGACCCTTCTTCAGTGAAAATGCCAGAGCTTCGTTGGCAGTGTGGTGAAAGGCACGTGTTGAAGGTGGGATACCACGATAGGTAGTTCAACAAGTCAGAGAAACGACCTCAGTGGGAGAGAATGTGGAGAATGATGAAAGCTGTATCAGGAGGGAAATCAGGAATATTGTAACAAATTTCTTCCAATGGCCATTTGTCAATATTTAAATAGCTGAGATGCTGATTGGATGGTCTGGGTTTTCACCTGGATGGCACGAGTTGCTGGCATTTATGATGTTCAACTTAGCGAGACTCATTCTTCCTCGGGAATGGGTATGAGTGCAGTTCCTCAGAATAACCAGATCAAACACGCCTCTATTTGTACTTTACAAGTGAAGGTCCTCAGGCTCTGTATTCCCAGTGACCACAAAGAACTAAACATTTAAAACGTCGAGCACTTCAAACCCCATTGTTCATATTCTCCAACCAGCCAGTTGACGATTCATTGTTTTGCAGATTTGGAATCAATTCAATGAGCTATAAAACGTGGTGTATGATCAAGATCATCGAATTTGCTTTTTCAAAGGTAATTCTTCATGTTATTGAAATTAATTTCGCTCCAAGTGCTCCAGCGCTTCTTTCGTGACAACTTGTGGAGGTACGGCTCAGATAGTTTTGGATGGAGTTCTTGGATTTTCACTAAAAATTATGTTGGTCACAAAATGGAAAGAAGTGAAGGCAGTGTGAATGCACAGAGAGCTGGAGAAGATGCAAGTATCAGAAATTCAACTCACCAAGTGAAGAAAGACAATTGTCAGCATCTGTCGATGTGAGGGGTTCATCAGGATCACTGTCCACGTGTAACTGGCCTTCCTCCAATTTAGCGTCTTCAGCCTCAACATCGTCATAGTCACCACGAATTTGACCTGGAGGAAAAGGTGAGTATCACTGACAGAAATTGCAACCCACAACACTTAGAACAAGAAATTGAGATGCATGCTGCCAGATAAGTGCTGGAAAGTGGGATCCAAAGAGTCAGGTGGTTTAACATAATTCAGCAATAGCAGCACGAGCAGGCAGTACGCAAATTAGGAATGAGAAAGTTAAGTGTTAACTGATCGAAATGTTCCAGATATTAAGCGGATAAGACTGGGTGGATGAAGAAAAACCAATATCAATAAGTTGGGCTATTCCAGATCTAGGGGGTGTATTTTAATCGCTAATGTCAGACCGTTCAGCAAAGGTACAAGCAAGAGTAAGGAGCTGTACAAAGTTTAGAATTCTCATTGGAAAGCAGAAGGCTAAGAGGGGATTTGATAGAGACGTACAAGATGATCAGAGGATTAGATCGTTTAGACAGTGGAAGTATTTTTCCTCGGATGATGACGTCAGCTTGTACGAGGCGGCATAACCACAAATCGAAGGATGAAAGATTTAAGACAGATGTCAGAGGCAGGTTCTTTACGCAGAGAGTGGGAAGGGCGTGGAATGCCCTACCTGTTAATGTAATCAACTCAGCCACATTAGGGAGATTTAAACAATCCTTAGATTAACACATGGATGATTTTGGGATAGTGTAGGGGAACAGACTGAGAATAGGTCGCAGGTCGGCGCAACATTGAGGGCCGAAGGGGCTGTTCTGCGCTGGATTGTTCTATGTTCTACGTTCTATGTTCTCTGTCTTATGTTCCCCAAAAGAAAGTTGATGTCAGATCAATACTTAATTTTAAATGCGAACTAGATTATTGTGGATCAAATGTATTAAGGGATGTAGTTCAAAGACAGATATCTGGATTTAGGTCACACCATAGCCAGAAATCATCTCATTGAGTGGAGGAAGAGTTTCGAGCTGCTTAGCAACTTACAGCTGCATATATCGTCCTGTTGAATGACTTGGAGCAGTGGACACAGTGTAGCGGCCATAGTTGAGGTACATGATAAAATTATTATGGATATAAGTGCTGAGGACAGGAAAGAACATATCTTTTTGGTGGAGAGATCAATGATCAGGGTAATCGATTTTAGTGGGAACGGTGGAAGTAGTAAGGAGGATGTGAGGAAAATTATTTTCCCCCAGAAGCTAATGTGAATCTGCGACTCGCCACCTGTAAGGGCGATAGAGACAAAAGACACTCATAACATTTAAGAAGTATTCAGTGGTACATGAGATGCCAAGACATACAAGGCTATGGATCAAGTATGCTGGTAATTGCAATTAGAATAATTTGAGTATGCTTTTGACAGGCTCTGTCTGGATGAACCATGTCCATGACCACGTGGTACAAAGACAACAACTTTCTTTCTACCTGACCCGCCTCATGAAACAGCCAGTAGTGACATTGCCATTCCTCAGTCTTGTGACGTTTCACATCTTTAAAGTTTGGACGGCACAGAAAGTGAATTGTCAGAAAGTGATCACGGACATACCTGGAATACTGTTGACGTTGATCTCTGGATTTTCAATTTCTATATCATTTTCTCTCAAGTTGTGACTGGTGTAGTATTCAAAGTGATTGAGTGAATGAATGGAAGCAGAAATTGCTAAAAAACAAAACTGGAGAGTTATTGTTCAATATCTGAGTGAACCCATGACTCTTTCGAATTGTAATAAGGTGAAATATCTTCAGCCTAAGGGTGGCGAGTCTATGGAACACAAAAGACTATGGACACCAAGTCAGTGAGCATCTTTAAGACAGAAATAGAATGGTTATTGATTGACAAGGGGATAGAAATTTCCATGCAGAAGGTAGAAGGAAGACGTTGAGACACATCTCAGCCATGATCGAATGGCAGAATGCACTCGGTGGGCCAAATGACCTATTACTGCTCCTATATCGTGTATACACATGGACCACAGATGACCGTTTTATGTTCTTAACTGGTATATGAATGAGATTTCGGAAGACAGGAAACCGGTCCAACCTTCGGGACTGCGCAAATATCGAAAACAGCCAGAGGAAAAGGACGGTTCCCGACCATCCATGGATAAGGCCAAGGCTCCCAGTGACTCCGGTACGGCGGAGCATGGCACCAAAACCAGATTGTCTGGCTTGGAAGGCCATTGCCTGGGGGAGGACAAGAAACAGGACCCCGAGCCTGAGAGCAGTCCCAGAGAAGGTGAGTCCAATGCCTAGCTACAGCAGCTTTGGCTGTGCATCGAGAACTCGAACATCACCATTACCCAGCTCTACAAACGTAATGGAGGCGGGGGCGAGAGACAGAAAGAGATCCAGAGGGGTGCCGGTGTGATGTTGGGGTCTGGGGGCAACAGCAGGTGAGGAGTGGAGGGGTCAGTTTGGTAGAAAGAGGAATGGGATCTGGGGTAAAGAAACATGGACAGATGGTGGACGGTGAGGGAGAGAGAAAGATTAGAGTGGGGCAGAGACCTGGTTTGGGGTGGGAGCGTGAGAGTGAGACTTACAATGATGCAAGTTATGTGGGACAGTTGGGTAGGGACGGGGATTGGGGATAAAAAAGATACAGGAGTTGAGTAAGGAAAGGAAGATTACGACAGATGTGGATATGGAGGGTTGGGAGAGGTGTGGATAAGAGGATTTCGGAAAGATGTGGATAAGAAGGGTTAGGAGAGACGTCGCCCACCCGTCCCACCCCACCCACAGGCGGGCTGTTTCCTGGCAAAGAGAAGGAATGTTCTGATTTGAAACCTTCGCTGCCTTGCTGTCAGAACCATATATGGGAAAGGCTTCAGGAGTAAACCTTGAGGTAAAATTTAGAGCCGGGGCCCCAAAGGCAGTTCGTCGTTATCTACAACCTCATTCTGGCAGATCCTGTACCAAACTGTAACGGTTTTACTGTTCGTTTGGATTAGCCAGTGTCGTGGAGAGGGTGAACCACACCACCTCGGCTTACATCCTACCACCACTGCACCTGGAGAGGACACTCCAGTTTCTCCTACAGCTTCAACGCAACTAGGGTGGGGGTGGGGGCAGCAGATACCAGTCAAATTCATCGCTAGATTGACGTACAGAATGACGCCATCGGTTGTGCCCGGTGGTGGGAGGGATTTTTGGATCCCACTGGGATAGCTACCGCCTGCCTCAAGTTGGTCAGGACACCGCCAGTAACATGCCGTCCCGCCACAACTTGCTGTCCTCATTGGGTGCATAGAGATTGGGAATTACCCGAACAGCCGTTTCCAATCACCGCACCAAGCAACAAAAGAAAACAACAAAAGAGACCAGCTCGAAAACTGGGAAGTTGGAACGTCCAGACAATGATGACCAGACTCTCAGAAATCCTCCAGAAAATCAGCTTCTCAAGAAAATCAACTGTCCTAAACAACGAGCTCAATAGACTCCAAAATGGATGAACTCACATTTATCAACATTGCAATCCATCTATGAGACCTTTTCTCACTCACTTAAACTGTCTGTACATCCCTGCAAAGTTCATGTCCTCTGCATATTTTGCTCTACCACTCATGTCAGCGTCATCCACTAGCGTAGACACACTACACGTGGTCTCCAACTCCAAATCGTCTCCAAATCTCCAAATTTGTACCGAGTTGTGGTTCCAAAGCTGATCCCTGTGGCACGCCATTAGTCGTTGACAGCTTTTAATAAACATATTGCAGTGGTTCAAGATTAAGTGAAATGTTAAATCACTGCAATGAGACACTTCTGCACAAAGTATTTTTAATGAATTAATTCGAAATCCCCACCATTTGTTTAGAGAAAACTGGAGTAAAGTCAACTGAATGCCTTCTGTTCCCCCAGCAGAGTCAACATGTCTGATTCGACTTGAACTGATATAATTTCTGTGACAAAGTGCATATTTTGTGAATCTAATACACCACATGTCCATGCCTGTGATTATTGTTGTGTGCTGTCCTGTTAGATGGTTAATTTAACTTTCTTTTCAGTGGTATGTTGAGTTCCAAAACTAACTCAATAATTTCGATTGTGATCCTATAATGGACCGTCCTGTTTCATAGCAACGACAGAGAGAAGAAGGTTGAGGGGTGATTTAATTGAGACATACAAGACAATCATGACCACCTTCCAATGTACCAGGTATGCCTCAAACTAGCAGAGATGTTGGCCCATAATTTTGCACCAATTCCTTCATGCCGTCGAATGCAGCCTTGGAGTTGAGGGCTGTCATTCTCACCTCACCTCTGGAATACAGCTGTTGACAGGGACTGGATGGAGGGTCGGTAGCTGACAGAACCAAAACTGGGCATCACAGAGCAGGGTCTTGCTGAGTGGCAGCTGCTTGATAGCACTTTTACATATACTGTCCATCAATTTACTGATGATTGAGTATATGGATCAGGAATTGACCAGGTTGAATTGGTCCTGCATTTTGTGTACACAACAATTTCCCACATCGATGGGTAAGTGCCACAGTTGTAACTACACTGGAACAGCTTGGCTAGGGGAGCTTATGGAGCACAAACCTTCAGCAACATTGCTGGACGGTGTCAGGCCCCATAGCCTTTGTAGCATCCAGTATTTTCAAACGTTTTTTCGAGATCAAAGAGAGTATCAAACTCCTATCTGTAATAATAGGCACAACTGGAGAAGGCGAGATGCATCATTCACACAGCAGTTCTTACTAAAGATTGCTGGGAAATATTCAGCCCCTGTCACGGAATCCCAACAATGTAGAAGTGCGCCATTCTGCCCATCAAGTCCACACCAACCCTCGTAACAGTATCCCAACCAAACTCTACCCCATCTCCATCGCCGATTCCTGGGCACTTTAACTAAGACACACATCTTTGGACTGTGGAAGGAAATTGGAGCACCCTGTGGAAATCCACGCAGACACGGCAAGAATGCCTTAACACCACAGAGGCGGTCGCTGGAGTGTGGGATCGAACCTAGGTCCCCGGTGCTGCAAGGAAGCAGTGCTAACCACTGAGCCACTGTGCTGACCATTACTTTCTCACTGATGTGTTGGGCTCTTCTATCTTTGAGGATGGGGACATTAATGGAGCATCCTCTTCTTTTTAGTTGTCCACCAATTAAAATACAACTGCGGAGGTTAGATCTGATCCAGTATCCTGAAATCTCGATTGCCTGAGAGAGCGGGTTGGTTATCCAGCTCTATAAAAGAATCTGGATATTGTTGAATGTTCATCTTGAACCGCTGCACTGCACTAGATCTATTCAGATCATTGCTTCAAATGTGAACAGAGTAAAGTTGCTCTGAAATTTTGGAAGCTGTGTTGTGTATCACTCCATCTTGAGCAGCACCAAATTAGCTAAACCGTTTTAGTATGCTTTTGATGGAAGCAACATCGGCTGTGATTCAGTGAGACAGGGATCAAGTGATCAATCCATCATGTTTAATACAAATTAAACGCATCCCAAAACAAAACACAACTGTGAGAAATGAATTGAATGCTTGCTGTGCATCAACTCGGAGCTGACATATCTACATCTTGTGACAATGCTTTAACGAGGTAAGTTTGATTTTTTTTTAAGAAGAGTCGTAAAAGTGGAGGTGCCATTGGGGTCTAGGAAAAACCTACTTTAACAATAGCAAAGGAATTGCTGGTCCTCACAATTCAGATTCCTTCTGGTTTAGTTTCGCTGTGGGGGTGACAACATGTTGCAGTCCAGGAAGTTTGAAAATTCAGCAGATGATTCCTGACTGACTATCCCTCTGAACTGCCTTTGGGATGTTGTTCCCTCCTGCCTCTAAGAATCTGTGTTTCAATTTGCCTTTATTGTCAAGAGGCGTGTTTATGGGATGTTGCTCGATTGGAATAGCTCATTAGTTAAGTTGCGGTATCGTGTCAGTTCAGCTCTCCAATCATTAAGTTATTCTAAATTATTCTTTATTTTGTTCGTGTTTCAACTATAGTATTTAAATAAATTCTGTTTTGCTTAAAGCCGAGTGGTTTGATCACCTGTGTCATAACTGAAACATCCACTTCACACCTGCCTTGAAAAGATGGAGAAGTTAGAGCCTATGGAACCTTCTTGAAATAATTTGAGGGGGTTCTGGCCTTGTCCATAAAATATGCAGCATTGAAATGTCGGGGATGAATGGCCTCCTTTTGTCCTGTAAATCCTAAGATCTCTCACACTCCGTACAGACTGTATTTTGTACTAATTATAACCCCCTAACGCACCTCCTGACATTTCACGACAAACCTGATGATGTTTTATTTGGGTTTAGTACTTTAAGCACATGGTGTTGCAGTGATCTAACAAGAGACAATATGATGGTAAACAAATGTGATGGTCGCCATGGGCCAGTGTAGAAAATGATTGCTGTGGGACAGTCACTGTGTATTGTCCGCTGCAGTGATTGTAACAAGATCAGCCAGGTGGACGTCATAGAATTGGGGCTGTCAACGTGCTCCAATCAGGGAGCCCTGGCTGACAGACATAAACAGGAATGTCAGAAGTTCTGTTTACTCTCTGAGACCTGGCTCTGAAGAAACTGGTTTAATATCAAGTGCTACGTACTTATAAATAAAGGGTGACTCGGTGAGTAGGATACAAGGCAATGTGTATTTATTTCATAATGAATATATTTTTTACAATTGAAGTAAAACTTCTACAATGAAAACACGATTATGAGAAGCAATTATCGGAAGAAAGGCGGGAGTCTTTGAAATATCAATTTTCCTGTTTCTCAACCAGGGAAGGTGTTCTGAAAGCACGACATATATTGTCATTGTTCGAGGAGGAAAAAGTGTTTCTGATTCTCAGTTTGGTGAAGGCATTTTATTTTTATTTGACAAGGTCTTGGAATGATCTTTGAACAGTGACACAAATGAAGGTCATTTCCAATAATTGTTGTGATTTTTCACGAAATAGCTAGAAAGCCCTGTGCTGATAATTAATGAGGTTTCAGCTGAAGTGGATTCTGTACCACAGGAAGTTTTTTTTTCAATTGATTTGATGTATTACTGTCACATGTACCTCAGTACAATGAAGTTTTGTTTTCCCTGAAGTATAGGCAGATCATAACATACAAGGGCAGACAGATGATAGAGCAAGGAGCATCGACTTTTAGGCATAAGCCCTTCATCTGCTCCTCGGATGCTGTCTGACCTGCTGAGCTTTGCCAACCCCACATCTTTCACCTCTGATCTCACTTCCACCAGGTACACGCAGGAGTCTAATAACTGCAGGGAAGAATTGACTTTTGAACTTGTTGTTGTGTGTGCTTAAGCTTTTGTCTCTTCTGCATGCTGGAAGAGGTTGTAAGAGAGTATACCTGGTGTGCGAGGTGTCTTTGATGCTACTGGTATTGTAGAAGAGTCATTCAAAAGTCTACAAACATATTACAAGAGAAGCAGAAAATCCTTCACGAAATTAAACTGGAGTCTTGCAAAAGCAAAGCTGTGACAGCCAGAAAATGTCTTCCCTATTGGCCCTTGAGACCTTAGTTTCTCTGCAGTTTATGCAGTCTTAGGTTCCCGCACTTATCTGATAGCATTAGCATCCCCAATTATGCTGGCTTGCTCTGTCTTCCTAACCTACTTATGTTCTGCCAAACCGGTTCACTACATTGCACTTAATCTATTACATTACAACACCATCGTCTTCAGTATTAGCTCATCTAATAGTGATTTAACTAGCCCATCACAATGCACTACCATTATCTCTTACCGCAGCTCTGTAATATGATCCTGTGCATGCATTACAACACTATGTTACCTGCACAACTACCAAATTAACTTCCATATTAGATGCCTTCAGGATGTTTGACAGTTGTAGATGGAAGCAATAGATGTGAGATTGGTTTGTGTGATGGTCTGGGCTGTGTTCACAGCATTCATATGGTACAGTCAAGAGGAAAGAAGGAAGCTCACTTGAGGTTGAGGAGGCAAGGATCAGGCAGAGCTTTTGGGGGTTACAAGGTAGCCAGAAATGAATTAGAAAATGGTCATAGGAGAGCCAGAAGGGAGTACGAAGAAGCTCCAGTGCGTAGGATTAACGAAAACCCTCAGCAAAATGTAACACATGGCTGTGATGAACCCAGATAGAAAGCTTTGTGTGGTGTATCTGTAAAAATTGGTGAGCGACCTTATGGACATGGACAATGTCCTGAGCCTGCTGAGGACGAAGAGGTGTTGCTGCACCTTCTTGACCAACGCATTGACGTGGGTGCACATGGACAGTTTGTGGGTGATCGTCGATTCAAGGATTAACGCTGTTGAGCATCTCCATCTCAGCGTCATTCATGTCGGAAGGGGCGTGTACGTCTCCTTGCTTCCTGAAGTCAATGATCAGCTCTTTAGTTTTGATGACATTGAGGGGACGGTTGTTTGCACCACGTCATCAGCCATTCTATTTCCTTCCTGCATGACTTCTCAGCATTGCTTGACATCCGGCCTACAACGGTGGTGTCGTCAGCCAACTTGTCGGTGAAGTTCAGAAGAATTTGGGTCTCATAGTCAGAAATGTGCAGGGAGTACAGCAGGGGGCTCAGTACCTGCTTTTGTGGGCTGCTGATTTTGAGGATTCGGGGAGGGGGTGCTGTTGTCTGTCTTCACTGATTGTGATCGATGAGTCAGAAGCTCGAGCATCCAATTGCAGAGAGTGCAACCGAGAGCAATGTCTCGGAGTTTGGAACTTGAAGTAAGTTTCAAGACTGACGTTGAAGAGGGATCCAGGAACAATGATACTCAGAGAGAAGCGAAGGTCATGGAAAGGTCGGCAGGTTCGCTCAGAGAGAGAGGAGTTCTTTCACAGCAGAGGGATTGATTAACATCAATTGCCAGAGCAGTTAAGGTCCATGGGGAAGAAAAGGCTGTTTTTATTTTTTTGCTCCGTCTTGGAAGAGAGGCAAACTCTGAAATCCGTTGATCCACCACAACAGGAGATATGAACAGAATCTCCTCTGCATCTTCTCTAGTTCAATCACCTCGTTCCCAACAGTTTAGGGACAAGGAGAGGGTACTACAATGGAGGAAAGCATCACCTTCAGCGAGATTTGGGTGTCTGGAAAGCTGCCAGTTTTGGAAAATACGAGTCAATTTTTTTCTCCTTCTGCTTTTAATGAGTTAATTTCAAGCACTACTTGCGTTGGAGGGTGAGGTTTTGGGCTTTCTTTCGTTGGTCTGTACTTTCTGGTCTTTTGTTCAAAGTCACGTTCAGTAAGTGTTCACCATGGTAACCAAGTGGTGCGACAAACAATGGTTCACTATGGGATGTGTCTTGCTCAGTTTTTCCATCATCTGGGTCACCTCTCGAATTACTTTCTTCCCACTGAACTCCTCCACCTCGGTTTCTCACCTCTTTTTAAACTCTTCTTTATGCACGATGTGCAATTATGTGTCATTCTTGGACTGTCTCTCTTCACCTTCCCTGTCACTAGTGTTTACTTTCTCTCCTTATTTCGCACTTTCCACCTTTCTCTATGTCTGTCTGCTACATTTTGCTTTTGTTTGAATCTCTTCGGTGATAGTGATCACAACTCCTTAAACTTTACTATATGCATGGGCGAGGTTAGGAGCAGATGGTATGGGGAAGTATCTAATTTGGGGAGGGGGAATTACAATGCTATTAGGCAGGAACTGGGGCACCTACATTGTAATCAAATGTTCTCAGGGAAAGCATGATAAAAACGTGGAGGTCATTCAGGAAGCATCTGCTAATAGTGCTGGACAGGTTTGTCCCACTGAGGCAGGGAAGGGATGGTAAGTTGAAGCCCTCAGTGACAATGGATGTGAAATGTCCAGGCAAGAGGAAGAAGGGAGCTTACTTAAGGTTGAGGAGGCAAGGACAGGCAGGGCATTAGAGGGTTGCAAGCTCGCCAGAAAAGAACTGAATAATGGACTTTGTAGAGCTAGAAGGAGGCTCAAGGAAGCTTTAGTGGGTAGGATTAAGGAAAACCCTAAGACGTTCTCCCCTTCCGTGTGGAACAAGAGGATGGCCAGAGGGACGGTAGGGCCAATCAGGGATAGTGGAGGGAACTTGCAGCTGGAGACAGAGGCAGAAGGTGAGGTCCTTAATGAATACTTTATTTCAGTATTCACCAGTGACAGGGACATTGATGTTTCTGAGGACAGCGTGAAACAGACTGATATCCTAGCACAAGTTGATGTTAGGAAAGACAATGTGCTGAAAAACTTGAAAAACATAAGGGTAGATAAACCCCCAGGGCCAGACGGGATATACCCTAGGTTACTACAGGAAGCGAAGGAAGAGATTGCTGCATCCTAACTGTCCACTGGAGTAGTTTCAGATGATTGGAGGGTGGCAAATGTTATTCCCTTGTTAAAGAAAGGGACTAGGAGTAATCATGGGAATCATAGACCAATCAGTCTTACGTCAGTGGTGGGCAAAGCATTGGAGAGAATTCTGAGAGACAGGATTGATGATGACGTGGAAAGTCATAATTTTATGAGAAACAGTCAACATGGCTTTGTGAGGGGCAGGTCATGCCTCACTAAGGTTACAGAATTATTTAAGGATGTGACAAAACAGGTTGATACAGGTAAGGCAGTGCATGTGATATACATAGACCTTGGCAAGGCGTTTGATAAGGTTTCTCATGGGAGGTTCATGCAAAAGCAAGGAGGCATGGGAGACCAGGAACTTTGTCTGTCTTTCTACATAATTCGCATACCCATAGAAGACAGAATGTGGTGGAAGATGGAAAGCTTCCAGAATGGACCATGTTGAACATTGGTGTTCTAGAGGGATCTGTTCTGGGAACTCTGTTCTTTCTGATTTTTGTAAATGACTTGGATGAGGAAGTGGAAGGGTGGGTTAGTAAGTTTGACAATGGCACGAAAGTTAGTGGATTAGTGGATAGTGCGGTAGGCTGTTCGAGGTTGCAATGAGACATTGACAAGATGCAGAACTGAGCTGAAAGTGGCAGATGGAGTTCAACGTGGAAAAGTGTGAAGTGTTCACTTTGGAAGGTCGAAGTTTGAATGCAGAAATAGGTTTAAAGGCAGGATTGTTAGCAGTGTGGATGAACAAGGAGACCTTGGGATCCATGGCCATAGATTACTCAAAGTTGCCAACCAGGTTGATCGGTTTGTTAAGAAGGCGTATGGTGTGTTGGCTTTTATTAGCATGGGGATTGAGTTTAAGAGCTATGAGGTTATGCTGCAGCTCAATAGAGTCCTGGTTAGACTACACTTGGAATATTGTATTCACTTCTGGTCACCTCATGACAAATACGATATGGAAACCTTAGAGAGGATGCAGAGGAGCTTTACCAGGACACTTCCTGGACTGGTGGGCATGCTTATGAAGAAACTTTGAGGAAACCAAGGATTTTTCTCATTGGAGTGCAGAAGAATGAGAGGTGACTTGATGGATGTGTAGAAGATGATGAGAGACAGAGATAGAGTGAATAAATAGAGATTTATTCCCAGGGCAGAAATGGCTATCACAAGTTGGCATAGTTTTAAAGTAATTGGAAGAATGTTTAGGGGAGATGTGAGAGGTCAGTTCTTTACTCAGAGAGTGGTTGGTGGGTCGAATGCACTGTCGGTAGTGGTATTAGAGTCAGATACAACACGAATACTTTAGCGACTCTTGGATAGTCACATTGAAGTTATTACAATGAAAGGTAAACATGTTAGTCTGATCTGAGAGTAGGATAAAAGGCCAGCACAGCATCGAGAGCGAAAGGGCCTGTACTATGCTGTACAGTTTGATGTTATATGTTCTCTGGTCCTCCCTCTTTCCACCTTCTCTATATTTCCCCTTTCTCTCTCTCTCGCTTATTTGACCCTTAGAATATGTCTCTCCATCTCTTTCTGTGTCATTATGACGTGCTCTACTTCCTTATTCCTTTCTCTCAAGTCATGTCTTTGTGTCTCCCATATGCGATCTCTCCCCTCACCCTGTTGCCTTCAGTGTTTCCTTCTAATACTCTTCCCGTCTTCATTCTCTCTTTTTTTTCCCGAACTCTCTGCCTTTCTCTCAATTCCATAGCTCTCTCTCCCTCTGACCCGTTCTGTTTCTGCCTGTCTATTTCTGATCTGTTGGCTTTCCATGTTGATTTTAGCCTCTCAATTCCTGTCTCTGTCACTCTTGCTCGGTTTCGTCTTCTCTTTCTGTCAGTCTTTCTCTATCTACTCATTGAAATTGAGGACTTGGGTACTTGAACCACAGTTCTGACTCCACTCCACTCCTCTGTACACACTACTCGCCAACCCACACATCCATAAAACGAGACACAGCTGGAAATGACTGATCAATGAATAAATTGAAGAATTATATTGAAAGGATGTTTTAGTACCTTCTGGAACTGCTCTCTGAAACTAGTCTGGGTCACAGCATATATTCCAGTGTTTGTGCAGCAACTCAAGAGCTGCAGCATGAAGCCTAAGTCGAGCACATATCTATCTATCCAGACAGACCGATATCCCAAAAACCACATCCGTCTCCATATGGAATAAACCATTAGCATTGACCACAACAGGATGAAATTGGTCGACATAGCAAACAGTAAAATGATCGATTTTTTTCGACTCTCCATCTCTGCGTCTCTCGATCTCTTCCCACTGCTTCCCGCCCACAGTCTGCGGCGAGCTCTGCTGGCCATTGCAATGTGCCTTACAGTGAGAACATTGAGTAGCAAAATTAACGCAAACGGGATGCAGGGGTTGAGGATGTTGTGGGCGAACTCAAATGCTGCCCAAACTGGAGAATTGGTAACATTCGCCCTGATGAAACAGAACCAGGGGTAGTTCTGCATCCAATACCATCCACTGAACATAAAGTACCAGAAAATGTTCTTTAACAAGCTCAGCACAGACACTGTCCCCAGAACCACAGCCGCCGTTTTCTCATTGCAATATTTACTTTTCAGCTTCTGGCAACAAATGGCCACAAATCGCTCAAACGTGAAGGTGACGGTGAACCAGACAGAACAGTCAGTGGCTGCATAAAGCAGGACGGCGTGGATATTACAACGGGGATTTTGCGAAGGAAAGTAAACTGGTTACGATAAACAATCGAAATGTGTCTCATTATCAGGTCGAGGATAACCACCATTTGATCCGCCACTACCATAGCCGCTAGGTAAAGAGTGACACTTTTGGAGAGACCACATTTCTTACAAGATAGAATCATAATCGTCAGAAAGTTAACTGTCAGGAATGGAAAACAAATAAACAAAAACAAATTTGCACATTTGGATTAGACAAAGTGTGCAGTTTGAACGAGGACTTGTTCAGATTGTTTGCAAAGATCTACAGCTTCCAGTGATGTAATTAATTAACTGTTGGAAACATGGGAAATTAGTGTAAAGTGGGAGAGATGGAATCTCAATACCTGTAAGCCAGTCGTCAATATATTCACGAATATTAATGGGCTGTGATGTGGAGTTTTGGTCAGTGCGTTGATGGATGCAAGTGAGGGAAATGGAAAAATGTTATTGATGCAAGTGGGAGAAACAGGGATACTAAGGCAATGGCAAAAACACAGTGGATGGTGGGAGATGTTTCCATTGATCGGAGATACTAGGATCCGAGGACACAGCCTTAGAGTAAAGGGAAGATATTTTAGAATGGAAATAAGGAGAAACAGCTTCAGCCAGAGATTGTCCAATCCATGGAATTGATTGCCACATAAAGCTGTTGATATCAAGTCATTGAGAATATTTAGGACTGAGATAGATAGGTACTACAGTATCAATGGAATCAAGTGTTACGGGCAGAAAGTAGGAGATTGGGTTGGAAAAATCTATCAGCCATAATTGAATGGCAGAGTAGACCCACTGGGCTGAATGGCCTAATTTCTGCTCCTTCCTCTTATGGTCTTATAGTTTTATCGTTATCAGAGGAAACAAAAGGTTTTCATGATGAAATACACCAGCAGGATCCCAGAACATCAAGAGAGTTGGGGCAGAGGTGATTGTAGTTGCCGTGACTGAGTAGAAAGTGCTGTGGAAGCTAAAATGTCTAAAATCATGAGGGGCTAAGATAGGTTGAATAGGCGATGTCGTTTTTTCTCGGGTAGAGAGGTCCAGATCGAAAGGTTTAAAAAGGGATAGATTTAAAAAGGACCCAATGGGCACTTTTTTCACACAGAGGATGGTTTGTAGATGGAATGAGCTGACAAAGGAACTGGTAGAGACAGTATAACTACAACATTAAAAAGGCACTCGGACAGTTAAATTGATAGGAAAGTTTTGAAGGGACGTAGGGAAAATGCAGGTAAGTGCGATTAGTTAAGGGAATCTGGTCAGCACGGGCGGGTTGGACCAAAGGCTCTAATTCCATGCTGTATGACTCAATTACACTGTGGTCAAAAGGAATAGGATATATTATCCGTGCTTTCTGTTGAACTCCAGATGGTCACCTCAAATCATTTTGTATGTCAGAGAGGCCACAATCACTCAGCATATACTTATTGACAATGTCACAGAATTGTGGGCTGTTGGAAGCCAGATTAAATGCAAGAATTTCAGGAAAGACCAATTACATTTAACGCAAACAGAGGGTTATGAAAATTTGGAAATAAGTGAGTAAAGCTGAGTCACATCAAAGTATTGTTTGGATATCCACTTAAAAAGGAGATTGAAATGAAGGATGGGGCAGGTTGCTACATTTGCACAACTGATTAAAAGATGTTTTGAGCACGCCTATGTTGTAACTTGCATGTGGTTAATTGCAATTCTGTCATTGCTAGGTCACTGGAAGTTCATTTTCATGCACGTTAAGACACAAGGAATAAAGGTGGATACAAATTTATGAGTTAAGATTTGCTTTCAAAGCAATTCTCCCGAGAAAATTGCATAAATCCCTTATCCTGAAACCTCATCTCTCTCTCTCTATGGATATATTTAGATTAATCATTCCAGATGGTATATCATCCATCACTGGAAACTGTTGAGCGTATTGGGTGTTATTGGAGCTGCAATCATTCAGGCAAGCAGGAATTATTCCACCATACTCCGGTCTTGTGACTTGCCAACGGGGAAGACCCTTTGAGGAGGTAGGAGGTGAGTTACCTGCTGCAGGATTTCCAGTCGCTGGCCTACTCTTGTGACCACTGTGTTTGTGTGTTTAGTCCAGGTCAGTTTGTGGTCAATGATAACCCAGAATACCGGCAGTGGGGGATTTAATGATGGCAAGACCATTGAATCTGAAGGTGAGATGGTTAGATTTTCTCTCTGTCAAGATAGTAACGCCCAGGCTATTGATGTAGAGTTGATTCAATGTTAGAGACACCGTTGCATATCAAGTAACGATGATTATATTGTCTCTTGTTGAAGATGGTCTTTGCCTGGCGTCAAACTTACTTACCCCTTGTCATCCCAAGCCTGAGTATTGCCCAGATACAATTACATTTGACCACGGACTACTTAACTAACCCAGGATGGTGAAGCAACGACATTGGGGATGGGAATGATTTGGAGTCACAGTTTATCTCAAAGTCTGCAGTACCTGATCGGCAGTGAACAGATTGAACAGCATTGGTTATTGGCTCTGTGGGAGATAGGGGAGCAGGATAGTGAACTCAGCTTTGTGACTAGGATAATATTTCATATATTCCAAAAATTGTAATCACTAGAACGGAAAGGAATTACAAAGTCGTTTTGAAATATAATCTATGGATTGAGAGACTCACCAGGGACTCCAACGAGAGCCAGAATTGGATAGTAACCTGCTTGAATAGCATGAAGTGTATACACGATCCGATGTATCAGAGTTATCCACTCATAGTCTGAGGAAAGCAAGTGAATTGCCGTGGATAAACTCCTCCCAGTTGTTGTGCCGTTCACTTCCATTGCTCCCAGATTCTGATTTCCCATTTCCCTCTCTTTCTCTCTGGACCTGCTGATCTGGAGCTGTTTCTCCCTCTTGCACTGATGCGGTAGCACACTGCATGCACCCTCCACTCTCTTTTGAATAGAAATAGCAAGGTCCTCAGAGGCCCCCGCAGTGAGGATCCACTGGGAGATCCAATGATGACACTCAGTCAGTACACAGGCCGAGTTCGTCCAATTCCACAGTTTCCATCAGCACTGCAATGTGGAACAGGTCCCTGCTCTACATGTGTGGCATGTAGCAAGAAACTGGTCAGGTTCAGCGTGGGATCTAATGCCTAATGGGAACTACAGGGACCAGTGTTCGACCCTCGCTGCTCACAATATGTATCTTCATGAGTTCGTGAAGGGAAGCACATGCATTATCTCCACCTTCACTTCTGACCCCGGCCTGGTTGGGAGAGTGGATAATGTATTGCTGGAAAAGCGCAGCAGGTCAGGCAGCATCCAAGGAGCAGGAGAGTCGACGTTTCGGGCATGTTGTTTGCTTATTATGACGCCAAATTAAACTAATTCATTCTCCTGCCCAACATTCATTTCCCCCCATTCCTTGCATATTCGTGTGCGGATCGAAAACAGCCTTCAACCTCTCTTTAGTATCTCCTTCCAGAACTACACAGGTTCTTTTCAGGAACCGAACATTCTCTGTGCAAAGAAAAAAATCTGCCTCACATCTCCATTCAACATTCCCCTTCCCATCTTGAACTCGTAATTCGTCCTATTAGAAATTTCAAACCTGGGAAATAGATTCCAACTGTCAACCTTATCTATGCCGCTCCAGAGCAAGAAAACACAGATTGTCTAACCTCTCCTAGTAACCCATGACCTCCAATTGAGGCAGCAAACCGGTAAATCTCTCAAGCAAACTCTTGAAAGACTGGACATCTTTTCTGTGATGTGGTGAAGAGAATTGAATGCAACAGGCGAAGTAGCGAACCAAGCAAATTTGCAACTTGACTCCCTGGCACTTGTACTCAATTCACCCACCAATAAACGGAAGCAGAACCTCACACTTGCCCGCATTAAGCTCCAAGTGTCATTTCTCTGCCCACAAACCACAACTCATCTAAATTCCACTCAATTGTTTGACAACTTTTCTTCAATCACTGCAGACCATGAGCTCTAGGCTGACACCTAATGCCCTAATGGGATTTTGGGAGTTCGATCTGATCACCTATGGTCCTGTTATTGCGGGATTCCCTGCATCCCGACTGTGTGGGCGAACTTTTTTGACACTGTCTGCACTGACATCGCCGTCATTTCATCCGTGTAGGTAATACTCTGAATCAAGAGTGAGTTCTGTGCCCGGCATTGGGACTGCCACATTCAGCTCTTGATTCAGCGAAACGCTGCTCCCAGTTTGCAAGAGCTGATTTGCACTATGCACCACGTGGTTCCCGGTGACTGGTAGATGTGCTTCATCCGGTCTCTCGCCACGTCCACCATTTCCAGGTAGGGATAGGGACAGAGAGAGAGGAAGGAAGTCGGCAGAGAAAGGGAGACTGAGAGACTGAGCAAGAGAGAGGGAACTACAAGAAGACACATAGAAGGACGGCTGTGAGGGCAAGAAAGTGAGAATCAGAGAAAAGATGGAGGTGATGGAGAGGGTTTGAGAGCGAGAGAAAGACAGACAGAAGGAGGCGGGGAAGAGAATGTGTGTGTGTGAAAGAGAGCTAAACAGGAATACAGGGATAGATAAAGAGAGAAGGGGAGGGAGGAAAGGAGAGCGAGATTGTGAGAGAGAGAAGGAGGGAAGAGAGTGGCAGACAGACAGAGACAGTGCACAGAAGAAACGGGAAGATGCTCGGAGGAGAGCCATTTCGAGAGACAGTGATAATGTGTGAGAGAGAGAGTGAAACGCAGAGAGGGAGGAGGATTGGAGAGGGGTAGATTGAGGGACAGAGAGTGTGAGACAGAGTGAGAAAAGGATAGATCAACAGAGAGAATGAGAGAGAAAAGGGGAGACATTGGAAGAAGGACAGAGGTAGAGAGAGGGTGAGAGCAGGAGAGAAAGTGAAGAAAGAAGGGAGACAGACAAAGAACGAGACAGTGAGAGATATAGAGAGAGGAGACAGAGGAAGAGCGGATGGAGAGAGACGGGTGGGAGAATGAAGCAGCGACAGAGAACAAGGTAGAAAGAGAGGAAATAACATATAGTAGCATTAAAGGCAAAAACACACCAACAGAAACACCACGCTTACTCAAACACATTGATACCACACAGGCACATAAAAGTTGACCCCTGTATCCGTGGAACCATTTTCCGTAGTTTCAGTTACATTGCACCGAACATATTTTCGGGAACATGGGACCAGGAAATTATCGGGAAGGTACTTCTCCCATTAAAATAAATGAAGTTTCTCCTATCTGTGTTTTCGGAATTCTGGGGTAGGTCCTGGAACGTATCCCCTGCGGTTATCGAGAGGCTACTATACACCACACAGCCACAAACATGCTCAAACTCAGACATAGACACACACAAAAAAAACATTCTGGTGAGGAATACATTGGCATTGTACTACGTTTTCCCTTAGAATGAAGCATCCACATATTCAGAAAAGTGCGTATTCCCCATGCAATGTGGAAATGATTTATCTTTGGGCTGTATTCCTGACAATTTACACATTTAAAACTGCATCTTTATTGCAACTGCATCCAGGCAGTTCTGAGTGAACCGTTTTGAAAGGAGACATGATAAACTCTGTCGTGCATTCTACAATTTGTCGTAAGTGAGGGCTGCAGATGCTGGAAAGTCGAAGAGTGCGGTGCTGAAAATGCACAGCCAGTCAGTCAGCATTCAAGGAGGAGCAGATTCGACATTTCGGGCATAAACCCTTCATCATCAGGAATGAGGCTCTGCAATTTGTTATGTTTTGTACTCCACACGTTCAATTGTTCAGTGAGGAAAGAATTCAAAAGTTAGGGGAGCAGACAGGCGCTGGGTTTGTTCCTATCCTTGTCAGGCAGCACCCAAGGAGCAGGAGAATCGACGTTTCGTGCATGAGCCCTTTTTCAGTAATGAGGAATGACACATTCCTCATTCCTGAAGAAGGGCACATGCCCGAAACATCGACTGTCCTGCTCCTTGGATGCTGCCTGGCCTGCTGCTCTTTTCCAGCAACACCTTTTCAGCTCTGATCTCCAGCATCTGCTGTCCTCACTTTCTCTTTGTTCGTATCCTTCCAGTGATATCTGAGGGGCAACGTGGATCAGAACAAACCAACTGCTCCCTCTCTACAAAGACATTGTTTGAAGAATGAAACGATTGTGCAACCTAACAGATTCACAGACTTTGATAATCCCCTAAAAAAGCTGCTTCCGCTTGTGTAGTAGCGTGGCGAGGCCACCAGAGGGCAGCATTGTATCATTTTGAACGAAAGAAGGAGACACGGAACTTTTAATTCGTTTGGTAATTAATTCCAACATTCAAATGTGCCTCCAGTACAGAGTGTGCCATAGTGCAGTATGAAATAAATGCACAGCCACAAAAACACAGAGACACACAAAGAGAAGCACACATCAACATGACCATCAGCTTTAAACACAAGAAGGACAGACAGAGAGAAAGGTGGATGGGTGTTAACCCCATTTCAGTGGATTCACCCGTAAATGCAACAGAGGCCTCATTGCACACAGACGGAGGCACAGACATGCCATCTGTGTCTCGTTTTCTTTCTTTCAGCCAGTCTCTTTTATGTCTTTTTTCTCTCTCTGGCTCACTTTGACGCTCAATTTCTGCCCACAAAATGTTTCCCTCAATTTTTGGCCCTCAAATATTGACACCTCAATTCACATACTTCCACAATTTCCCCACCTTCGCACTTGGACCCCTCCAAAACTTTGTAAGACCACCCCCGCCAAATTAGCACCTCTGAAGTTTTGTGCTCTCCCAATTTTCCCCTTCACACCCACAAATTTGGGTTCTCTCAAATATTTATTCCCCACTGACACACCAAAAACACCCCAGTTTGCAAGACCTTGCCAATTTTACACCACAACTGTGCAGGATCCCACAGCTGCGCCCTGCTCTGTCGGTGGTAATGAATTTTCCCAGCTTTCAGAGTATCAGTGTCCTTGAATGTTTTGGATTGTCACAGCACAGCACACCTAAAACGGAGAGGAGGATCTGGTGGAGTTAGCCATCAAGACTACTTTCAAAACGATCCCACTTCCAATTTTTGCAAGCAACCCCCAGATTTGTCTCCTTTCATATATTTAATCGCTCCTCTCCGCCCGGTTTGGAAGTCCCTTCAGATTTTACACCAAAGCCTGTGTTGGATGCCAGGGATGGATCCTGCTCCATCGTCAGTGATCAATTTGGCTCACTGTCAGAATCCAAGTGTCCTTGATTTCCTGTATATTTAGAGATTAGGACAGCAGAACTAAAAGTGAAAGGGACAACTTGGTGAAGGTGTCAAACAAGACGAATTGCATGATAAACAGTACCTACTCCAATCGATAGATGGAGCTAAGTGATCCCACAATTGATAGATCAAAGAACAAGAACTCATAAACAGTACCGTTGGCCCTCGAATAATTAATGCAGTATGGCGACTTGCTCAACTGGAAACCTTTCATTTCTAGGTGACAATTTCCTTTTATTCACTGCCTATTTATATGCAATGTCTTTGGCGATAGGCTTCTAAAATCGTTGGCATTGCTGACATGCGTGGGGCGGGGGAATACATTAACTATCCAATCCATCCGTCACTCCCATCAATTTGTAAACATTATCAGCTCGACCCTCAGATTCCGATGTTCAACTGACAAAACGCCAATGTTGCCCAATCTCGCCTCGTAGCCAACAACCTCCAAACCAGGCCTTCGTGATGAACCGTGTCCTTAGTCTCTCCAACATGCCTCCAGCAGCGTGACGACCTGAACTGTACACAGTATTTTAAAGCGGCCGAACTAAACTTTCAAAGCAGTCAACAGTGCAGTGCTGGAAAAGCACAACAGGTCAGGCAGTGCCCGAGGAGCAGGACAATCGATGTTTGGGGCATAATCCCTTCAGGCATAAGAAGGGCTTATGCCCGAAACGTCGATTCACGTGCTCCTCGGATGCTGTCTGACCAGCTGTGCTTTTCCAGCACCACACTATAGACTCTGATCTGCGGTCCTCACGTGCTCCTAGTTAATTGTAATCTTACTGTGAAGCCTCTGCCAAGGATGCTACCTTGAAGACGTTCTCCTGAAGGCCGTACACCCGAAATGTCAATTTTCCTGCTGCTCGGAAGCTACCTGACTTGCTGTGCTTTTCAAGCACCACTCTCCTGACTCTGATCTCCAGCATCTGCAGTCCTCACTTTATCCTAAACTTTGAAAGAAAGCTATCTGACTTTGAAAAAAATTATGCTCTGAGCCCTAACTGATGACGGAAGAGAAATGGCATAGGACATGTTGACCTATAAATGTTGCCACTTTCAGGAAATTGTGATTTTGTACACCAGTATCCTCCAGATGTTAATGTTCCAAAAGTTTCTATCATTATTCTGTTTATCCATGAACTTCCCTCCTGCATTAAAACTTCCAAGTATTCACACAAACTCCGTTACACTCGCATTACAATCGCATACATAGTTGCAAAATCACAGAAAATTACACCACTCTCACTCATTCTTCCGCATTCGCACACATTCAGAAAAACACAGATAACTGAACTCACATTCTCGCCCACTGTCTTTCATAAACATTCATTCAAACACAGACAACACTCACTGACACACACATATTCTCTATGGCACTGACGGTTGCCAAGAGACACAGAATTTCAACACAGGAATGAATTCACTGCAATTTTATTCATAAACGGCAACTTACATGATCACTTACAGAAAGATTACAAAGTCACGACAAATACAGCAAATGGAAGGGAAATTTCAGTCAATACATAGCGAAATAATACTTCGGGCAATTGTTTGATTCAAGATGTTTTAAACTCTCCCTCGTGAGCTATGAAAAAGCAAAAAAATTACACATGGAATTCCTTATACTGCTTCATTAACAAACGACAGGAACTTCGCCCCCAATACAGAGGCAATTGATCCATACAGAGAAATGAATTAGATGATGAATACAAACACGATAATAATCGATCCAACCTGCTCACTTCCCATTTTAAGTCATGGCAAAACACACAATTAAACAAAAATAAACGAATGAATGCAAATATAGTTTTTCCAATAAAAAGTAAATGCTGATGAAATGCAATCAAGTGAAGCTTGTATTGAGAAATAAAGATGCTCAGCCTGTTAAAAATGTAAGTGGACGGTTTCTTGCAATATTATCTGCCTCGGGGCCGCCCATGCTGAAATAGACTCTAACATTTACCTGAAATGATAAAGAAAGTAATTTCAATCTACTTGATGCGATATCACTTATGACTCTATTTACAGCACAACAAACTGCCAATGCACAGCTGAAACTGGACTGGGGAAAATAGTAAATCTACACTTGAAATGTCAGACAATGACGGGTTGTATTTCAAACAAGGTGTGACTCTATCTGCGCGCTGTAAAAGACTGCCTGGAATCTGTTCTGAAGACTATTCGCAATGTATTTCAAAGATTCAATACTAAAGGTTGGTCTTATCTGTTTGTTGTGTCTGGTGCAAAATTCAGCGTCACACTTTCAGGGCATGTCAACACTGAAGGCACGATGGACACCTGAGTGATCAGAAGATAATGGATGAATTTTCTGACAGGGCATCTGGGAAAATGCCACAACACCTGGCGTAGCATATGATGCCCTTGACTGAGTTGATTCAAGTAACAATTGGCTCGGTTGAGAGCTGTCCATGAAGCTGGACAGTGCTGATGATGTTGAAGACGATGATGTGTTCATGTCAAAGGCTGTGTCATAGAAACAGGGTCTGCATTAATTTCTAGAAATATTTTAAGGTATCTCATAACACACAACAAAAAAAGCTCTATTTGATTTGAAAAATAAGCATCCATAAGTTTTGTCTTCTAAGTGAGCAGTAAGAGCTACATCATTTAAAACCTGGACCACTAAAAATCCTACCTCCTATATTTTCAATCCAGCCAGTCGCTGATTCATTGTGAACAGTAGTTTTATAGACTTTCTCTCTCACCAGTGAATGAAGCCAGTGCCTGCTTTTCAAAGAGCTGACTAAACGCACTGCCTGCTCAATATCAAAGTAGTTTATTTTTCAAAATGATGTAATTTTTCATGATATTGAAATTAAGATCCTCTCAATGAACACTACACCTTCTCAGAGACAATTTGCGGAGATAAGGCTTCGACTTCGCTTTGCTGTAAATGCGATATTGATCTTAGAATGGAAAGGAATGAAGACAGCTTGTACACACAGAGCGGCGATTATGATGTGAGCAACTGTAGTTCAACTCACCGACTGAACAAAGACCATCATCAGCATTTGTCAGTGCGAGGGATTCATCAGCATTACTTTCCAATTGTGACTGACCATCCTGAGATTCAGTCTCAATGTCATCGTAATGGTCCTGAACTGGAGCTTGAAGAAAATGCATGATTGATTGTCATTGATGCAAATTGCAATACATAACATGGAGAAAAGGAGATCCGTGCTGGAATAGAGCATTAGTGCTGGAATGTAGAATTCGAAGAGTTAGATGGTTCAAAGGAGTCCAGTGTTTGGGGAATATATAGACTTTTAAAGCAAATTAGGTCTATTTTCTCTTTAAATTTGAAAACTAAGCACAATTTTGAAGGTATTACAACTTTTTAAAATGAGTAGATAAGGATGAACTACTTCGAATTGTTGTAGATTCTAGATCTCATATTCATAATCTATGATTTAGAGAATGGCAGTTCTGGAGGCATCACAGGAAAGAAAGGCTGGGAGGGATGTGGAATTGTCTTCCTCTTAAAGTAGCTGATTCAGATCAGTTGCCAATTTTTAAATCTGAGACAGATTATGCTTTTTCTTCAACGAAGTCAATAAGAGATAAGTGCCAAAGGAGACATCTGTATTTAGACCACACAACAACCAGCCATGATCTCACTGCACGCCACAGCACGATTTGGAGGCTGAATGACTTGCTCCTGTCCAACCATTATTATTTCTTTCCATCGAACTGAGGACACTGAGGCGTTGATATGAAATTACGAAGGACATATGTTGGGTAGACAGGAAGGAATGCTTCTCTTTTGAGGGCGAGATAAAACATCAGGGGAATCGATTTCAGGGAAGGGAAAGAAGAATTAAAGATGATTTGAGGAAAATTGTTTTAGCCAGAAGCTGGTGAGAAACTGCGACTCACTGACCATCATGATGTAACAGGCAAAATATGCTGAGAATATATAACAGTATTCAGTGGTGCACCTGCGATGTCAGCCCATATAAGGCAAAGAACCACGTGCTGGTAAATGGCTTTGGAATATTTAGGTACTTGTTTTTACAGGCACAGTCGCAATGGACCATGCCTCTATGAGTACAAAACAGCACATTTCTTAATCATTAACATTGCTCATGTAAGCACGATCAGTGCCAGAGTCATCCTCAGTTTTGTGAGCATTAACAGTTTTATGTTCAGACGGCAGTGGGAGAGTCAAGGACAAAAATGAACTGACTGAAAGTGAACACATACACACCCAAACTTCTGTTGGCGTTCACCTCAAGATCGTCTGATCCCAGATTATTGTCACCGAAGCCATGGCTGGTGTAGTATTCGATGCGATTAACTGAACCAACGGAAGCAGAAATGACTAAAAACGGGAAATGGGGAGTTATTGTCAGATTCACTGTCACAGTGAAGGCATGACCATTTAGAAATTTAATTAGATGAAATTTCTTCAACCACATGGTGGTGGATCCTTAGAATTCATTAACACGAAGAGCTGTGGTTATTAAGTCTTTGACTGTAACAAAACAATGGTGAATGGGCTCTTGATGTGTAAGAGAGTGAAAGGTTTCTGGGAGAACTCAGGAGAAAGAGGTTGAGAAACATATCAGCTGTGATTGAAAAACAGCAGACTGGAGGGGCCGAAAGGTCTAATTCTACTGCTATCTCTCTCAGTCGAATAGACTATGGATTTATGATTTGTAGTCTAATCCGTAACAACAAAGACGAAAACATAATTCCTTCGTCTTCTCTTTAACAATAACGGAAATATTTTCAATGCAACCTATTATAGAAAAAGCATTCAATGCACAGATTGCAGAGAGTCAATGGAAATTTACTCAAGTCCAATTTAACTGCAATGAGAGATTTGAAACAAACTTTTACCCTCACATCATTTTCCCAAACATTACGTTTAATGACTTAATTCTCAATATCATAGTACGTGAGAAAGTGAAAGTATTGCCTTCAGTCTCTGGACAACTCCTTTGTGTCTGATTCGCCTTTAAATGTTCTTAATTAGGTAACACAATGTGCATTTGTTGAATCTATTAAATACCATTTCTACACTTTTGTTTATCGTTGTATGCCATTCTTTGAGAATGCTTTGATACATTATTTTTCAGTATTATTCTCAGTTTGACAACTTAGTCAATCATTTCAAGCGATGTCGTGTAATATTCCCTCTCATCTCTATCGTAATGATCCTAAGATGAAGATCAAAGTCTCTAGTTCTAACCTAAATTCTACGATCTATTTGATTTGTCTCGTCCCTCGTCAGCAGGTTTATTAGACAGTGGTTCCCATGCATGCCAGCCTCGGATGTTTTAAGCATCCACTTTGCACACAGTATCAGTCAAGTAAAAATGTTGCAGCACAAATTCTCGTTTGATAATTATTTTACTGCCGATCAAGTGGGTAATGGATGTTTATTTGAATATAAATTGTGTTCAAAGACATGGGGAAAGACAGGCGAATCTGCAACAGGCATTCGAATTTGTGCTGACACATTGCGGCAAACGACTTCTCTTTGCACTGATGACATTTCGGCGATTATCTAATTAAATCGTTAAAAACTCCTACCAGAACGTAGGCATGTGTAACTGACAGTATTGCCTATGATTATATTATTGTAAAGTCAATCAATGATTCGATTGATTATTCACAGTATCGGAAATCTGATATCGTCAATTTGGAATCAGGGTCGAGCTAGAAAATGTCATTCTGCTCGTATTTAATGACAAGTGTCAGAAATATTCTTCTTTCATCAATTATAGGAAATGGTGATTATAATATATCAAATATGTCTGTCACTAAACACAGACAAATACTCATTCCCTATGATAACATCTTTCACACGAGGACAAGGATTTTATAACTAGCCATTTTTACTTAGTTCACAGACCATTCAAAACTAGAAATTCAAGGGAAGCCAAACTTTTCCGGTTAAGATTAACTATGAGATCGTAAATACATACAGTACCTGACCCATGTTTCTCAGAAGTCTTCTTGACAGGGGGAATGTCCGCAATTTCTTCATAAATTCCTTGATACAAACCAAGGCTTGAGCCACCAGTGTAACGGCCTGTTAAAGGAGGGATAGACAGGTCAGCATTAGTAACTAAACACCCGTGACAACACTGAGTTTATTTCTGAAACAACATTACTGCACAACACATGTAGTTCATGAATTCCAGGAAAATAGAGTCTTGGCACAATATTGACTGATCACTGATGGCAGCAACAATTTGGACAAGCAAGTGAACAGGCCATGATTAATTTTCATTTCTCATCTGTATGCAATGCTTATTTAGTTGAGGGTGTAGAGTGAAATGTTGCTTGTTGGGATCTATATCTCAGTTCTGTTCGAATCAGGAATGATTAATTCCAGATGAAAATGTTCACTAAAAAAAAGAATTCTCAGGTCATAATGGAGCATGTGAGGGAAAATGATGGCTTTCAAAACTGAAACTGCTTAACGCAAAGAAAAAAGTTTTTTATCATTATTTGATGAACAATAGAAAAACTCCTTGATGATTATGGGGCGGTTACACATCAATGTTCTGTAAAAAAAAAGGAAGCTTCAAGTCCAATGATGTATTTAGAATCTGAATATTGTAACTAAACAATTATATGGCAGCTAATACTAGTTGAGTGCAAAAATGTGAGCACGTTAAATATGGAGAAGCTTTTTGACATTGATAACCATAAAGGAAGTTTGTATCTTTGACGGATGGCTGTAAACTATTCTTAAGATAACTTAATATGGACAGAAGCTGACGCATTTTATAATTCGTAGGAGAAAATTCATGCCTATGCTGGAATCTATTGTGACAGCAAAAAAGTCTGGAGATCACAGCGGGTCAGACAGCATCCATGGAGAGAGAGCAAGGTAATGTTTCAAGTCGAGATTATTCTTCATCAGAGTTGCGTGGATGTCTTCTGACCCGCTGTGATCTCCAGCGTTTGTCATTTCCAATATATGACAATATTCGTGTTGATCGTCATCGCTCACCTAGTGGAAGACAATTTATTTGAAATTGGTATAAATAGTGAACAGGTATGATCCGGTTACTCAACAGAACGATGACCGAGAAGTGCAATTAACCCTTTCATTGACCACAACTTCTGTCATCAGCACCAAGAATCTGAAAAACCGTCAAGGAAAACTAACTGATGAATAAATAATTAGAGGCAGAGGGCCAACCTCTCAATGAAAATTAAAGTCACATTGTAACGCTTAGTAATTTATTCTGGAGTGTCACGGACAGATTAATTAAATTAAGGGGTATCCAATATTTATGTTTCTTGCTCATTAAAAGTGATTCAGGACAAATATTACCTTAAGGGTTAATTCAGCTTCGCGCTCCAGGTATTGAAGGACTTGATGAATATTTAATGCAATTCTGATTTTAAAATAACTCTTCTTTGAAGTAATTTAAAGATTTATCTTTGTGCCAATTTAAATTTGATGCTTCAAGAGCAGAGAAGACAGCCAGAAACGACCTCGTCCTCATCATCATCAAGGCCGAATGATGGAAAAGTGCAGCAACAATCTCCAACACCGACACAACATGAAACACGAGCAGAGTGTCACTGCTAGCTCAGTTCAGTCGGGAGACGAGAGGCTCACCTTTCCTTTGATATTTTCTCTGCATTACGACCAGCAGCGCGATCACATCACAGATTAACAGGACTGCCAACGCTAAGCAGATGATGCCAGGTATGGAAATAGATGCCCTTGCCTGTCCTTAAAGAAAGGATTAAAGAGAGATTTCGCTGAGTTACCATCTGCATTGTATAACTGTAAAGAGACCATGCATCAGAAAACGTTGAAATTAGCTTCAACACCGCGAAAATGCCAAAAGTATCAAAGTCACTCATCAGGAATGGAACAACACAAATGTTAATGATAGTATCAATCATAACTACCAGCAAGTGGAGATGAACGGGATGACAGCAACAAATCAGGTCCTGTGGAAGAGATTATACAAATATTCGTGAAGATGCAATTTAATTCAGGAGGACAAATGCCAGCATGTATTTTGAAAACTTAATGTCGAGTGATCGTCACAAAGTCAACATAATGCTTACCAGAACAGATCACATGGGCAATTCCCTTGCGATCACACTCCTTTTGCGTTGGTTCCATGGACAGACAGTCTGACAGAGAGGATTCACTTCCCTTACACTTCACATCATTCTGCCAGATTATGCCTTTCGCCTGGGAATAAGCGGACCCTCCTTGGGATGATAGAGCGAAGCCACATCCCAGCTGTCTGCAGACAACATTGGCCTCAGTCAAATCCCAGGAATCGCCACACAACGCGCCCCAACCTTCATCGCACATTATCTCCACTCTCCCAGAACAGTTGCTGCTTCCTCCAACCAGGCTCACGTTGTGTTGCGAATCTGTGATAAAGAACTGGTTATTACTGAAAGCATGACAGAGCAGAAACGCCATTCCGAGAGTTGACACAATCATGAGGACGCACCTGCTTGCTGATGGCAAGAATTTGAATTGAGGGACTGCTCCTTTGTTGCATTGGTCTCTGTGAAGAGGAGGAACATGTTGACTCCATTGGAAATCAGTTTTTGAAATGACAATGGAAATTTGAGATTTGCTGTGTTACCTGAACAAACAACACCTGCATCTTCCCTGTGTTCGCAGTTGTGTTGACCCCACGGATTTCTCTTACATTGCCACAGGGTTGGCTCGTGTGACAGGCACTCCACTTCATCGAGCCAAATAGGTCCCGTTCCTGCTCCGAATCGCTGAGTGTAATAATCAATGTCCTGGAGAGCACCGCACTGCAACTGTTTACAAATCACTTCCCCATCGTGGAAGTCCAGACTTTCTGAGCACACCGTTCCCCAGGCCTCATTGTAGAACACTTCCACTCTTCCCTCACACCGATGCTTTCCATTCACCAGCCGCATCTCCTTGTGATCTGTTTATATAATAACAGACAGCCATATTGACAGATAGTTTATGGCTTCAGTACGAAACAGTGACTATCCTCTGATATGCAGCACAGGTGACATAAAATAAGGTGGTACATAAGCAAATTTATTACGCGATTGGAAGGAGTTCAAGACATATCAAGGAGAAGCAAGAGTTTGAGTTTGAAAAGACATTGAACAATGTGTCACTAGAACCTTCAAAGGATTGATAATGCAAAGTTGTAGAGAAAGGAAACTGACAGCAAACCGAAAGTCTGGCGTCACAATAGGTTGTCAGATTTACAGAAGAGTGGAAGTGATCTGCTGGAACTGTGACAGGTCGCATGGCTATTTAATATTGCAGGAAGGAAATTAGATTCGGTAACCCCAAGCCAATTCCAAACATTCTGATTGACAACAAATTACAGTTCAAGACAATCGCCACAAAGAAAAATGCATAGTAATAAATGGGCAGTATGGGTGTCCAGTGCGTGATAGAATTTTAATTCACTTAAGTCTAATGTGGTGAAATCTGACAGAAAGCATGAAGAGGGCAGACACGAATTGTAAACAAGAAATCCTTCTGATACTTGGTTGCAGAGAGATCAAGGGAGACACAGAAGGCTGGGCTGGCCAGTGGCTGTGCATAAAACTTGAAATCAAAAATAACAGTCTGTGACATGTAAGTCCTTTTGGACATCGCGGAGAATATTCACTTCACCCAGACTAGTGATGCTGGTCCATCAATTACACATTTCGCACTGAGCATGACGTATTATTTAGAGAAATATATGCATGGGAAGACTGTTTATTACTGATACAAATGGAGAGTCATAGAGATGTCCAGCTCAGAAACAGACTCTTCTGTCCAACTCATCCATGCTGACCAGTTATCCTAAACTAATCTAGTCCCATGTGTCTGCACTTTGCACACTTCCGTCTAAACATGTCCTGTTCGTATAGCCGTTCAGATGCCTTCCAAATGCTGCAAATGTAGCAACCTCCACTACCTCCTCTGGAAGTTTTTTCTATCCAAGCACCACACACTGAGCTAAAAAGATACCCCTTAGTTCCCTTTTATATTTTCTCCTCTCACCTTACACCGATGCCATCTATTTCTGAACACACTCACCCAGGGCAATCCTATCCATGCCCCTTATGATTTTATAAACCTCAATAAGGTCACCCCTCTGTCTCCAACACTTCAGGGAAAATAGCCCCAGAATATACAGTCGGTCACTAAACCTCAAATCTTCCAACTTCGCCATATCTCCTTGCAAATTATTTTTTTTTCTGGTCCCTTTCAAGTTTTATAACATCCTTCCGATAGGAAGGAGAACAGAATTGCACGCAATATTCAAAAACTGGCCGAACCAATGTCCTTTGCAGCTGCAACATGACCTCCCAACTCCTGTACTCAGTACTCTGAGCAAGAAAGGAAAGCATACCTAACGTCTTCTTCACTATCCTATCTACCTGCGACTCCACTTTCAAGCAACTATGAGCATGAACTCCAAGGTTTCTTTGCTCAGCAACGCTTCTGAGGACCTTGTCATTGCGTGTATAATTCCTGCCCTGACTTGCTTTCCAAAATGCAGCACCTCGTATTCATCTAAATTAAAATCCATCTGACACTCCTCAGCCTATTTCCCTATCTGATCAAGATCCCATTTTATTCTGAGGTAACATTTTTCACTGTCCACTACACCTCCAATTTTGGTGTCATCTGTAAATTTACTAGCTATGCCTCCTATTTCCACATCCAAATCAGTTTTTGTAAATGACGAAAAGTATTGAACCCAGCACCGATTCTTGTGGTGCATAACTGGTCACAGGCATCCAATCTGAAAATCAATACTCCACAACCACTCTCTGTCTTCCATCTTCGAGCCAGTTCTATATCCAAATGGCTAGTTCCCATTTTAATCCGTGAAGTATAACCTTGCTGAACAGTCTCCCATGGGGAAAATTGTCGACACCTTACTGAAGTCCATAAAGATCAGTGCTTTACTGCTTTGCCTCATTATCATCTTTGTTACTTCTTCAAAAGCATCAATCAATTTCGTGAGACATGACTTACCATGCACAAAGCCATGCTGCCTATCCATAATCTGTCCTTGCCTTTCCAAATTCATGTAAATTCTTTCTGTCAGGACGCCCTCCAACAACTTGCCCAGCACCAATGTCAGACTCACCGGTCTGCCGTTCCCTGGCTTTTTCTTACGACATTTCTTAAGTAGTGGCACCACGTCAGCATACCTCCAATCTTCCAGCACCTCACCTATGACTATTGACGGTGTACATGTCTCAGAAAGGGGGGCAGCAATCACTTTCCTAGCATCCCACAGGGTTCTAGGGTACACCTGATCACTCCTGGTGATGTAACCACTTTTATCAATTTCAAGACAGCCAGTAACTACTCCTCTGTTATATGGACATTTTTCAAGATGCCACCATCTATTTCCCCACATTCTGTCTTCTATGTCATTCTCCATAGTAAACTCTGAACTCAATTCAGCATTGTCGTGATCTGGACCACGGCATTCAATTGCTGCCTCTGCTGTAAATACTCCCTAATTCACTATACAATCCTTCATATGAAGCTGGTGGATGACATTGTATGACACGAACAACATTGAGAGTGTCCTCACCTGAGCACATTATTCTTACGTCCTCTTTATGAGAACAGTCGTCTTGCTGACCGAATGGTGCTGAAGGGCATTCCCAGAGAAATGATTCGTTTCCAGAACAGTTCACATCTTTCAACCAAACTGGCCCTGAGCCCGGCCCGCAGGAGGAAGGAAGGGCCCTTTCCAGTGCACCTCCACAATCCAGTTGTTTACAAACCACTTCAGCGTCTCTCACATCCCAGGAGTCATCACAAACTGATCCCCATGTCCCTTTGTAGTAAATTTCCAATCGACCAGCACAACGGGTTCCTCCATCTGACAGCCTTAACTGGATATGTTCTGTTGGACAATAACACAGATGATTATAATTTCAATACCCACTCCCTTCCTCGTTCAATCCAGCTTGGTATATTGATTCTGGTAAAGCGAGTTTTACAGTTTCCTGCGAGATGGAATTAAACCCTGAAACAGAATATCTAACAACATTAACAGACTAACTCAGACCTTCATCTGTGAAGAATCTTCTCACCTGAACAGAGGATGCCTACGCCCCCGCTGTCTGTCACAGACGATTTCAAAGAATTGGAGATGTTGCAATCTCGGATCTGTGATTCCTGTCCGTGACACTGGATACCATGCATCAATGGACGTTCATTGCTATCCACGTAGTTTGAAGAGTTATGCGTTTCCAAGGCATAACCGCATCCCAGCTGTCTGCACACAACATGAGCAGCATTCAGATCCCACAGGGAGTCCTGCACTCTTCCCCAGCTTCCATTGTAGTAAACCTCAACTTGACCATCACAGCGGTTTCTCCCATTCACCAGTCTTGGTGACCAACTTTCATCTGAAACATGAGATTTATTGAGAACAACCATTGCACTGAACAAGATACAATCGAGAAATAACAATTAAAGGTAAATGTATGATGTTTAAAAATGATTAGTGACGGCTTCTCCGAATGTTTTGATATTGTCCTCGCCTTTCTTTTTCAAACAGTTGGGAAAGGACTGCAACAACACGACCTGTCAATATGGAGCATTGAGGAAACGAACTGGCCCGTGAAAGACTCAGAATGGTCTTTGGGAAGTGATGCGATGGAACTCAGAAGTAGGATATTGAAATGCTCCCTGCCTATTCCCAAAACATCACTGCTGACTGGCTACGTTTTTTCACAGGAAACATTTGTGAGAATTTCACTCAATGCACTCAACTTCGCTATTTTTGTAATGTCTGTTCTGATGCTGCAAACTTCTCCCAATATGCTGCCAATGTCTCAAATCATTGGTCACTCGGATTCCCTCACCGCATCAGAAGCGCTTGCAGAATGTTCTCGATAAATCCAATGAGTCTGAAAACATTGTTGGAAGCATGGCAGAGATTAAGATAATGGAATGGTATTTGAGAAAGCTTCATAAATTTGGGGAAAAACGTGTGGGTTTTAGACACATTATGTTCGAAGAAACAGCTGTCATATCTCAGAACATCATGATACTAAATGAAGCATGGCGTTTTGATTCATAAAACGATGGAATGTGAGGTTCAGGAAGAGTATTACGTTCTTACATTTCAGAATGGCAGCTGATGGTGTTCAAACTCAGTGAATAATCTTGACATGGCATTTAATCTAAATAATGGTGACACAGAAACCAACATTAATTGCCCCAAAAACCCATCCGGTTCATTATTTTCCTTCCGGAAGGACACCTGCCAGACTTACCGGACAAACCAGAGCAGATGACATTGGCTACATTTCCTTGGGAGCAGTTAAACCTTTCCCCCTGTGAAATTGGACAGTCCCACAATCGTCTCGCGTTTCCATGGCAATCGTACTTATCTGTCCACACTGTTCCGGCTCCCCTCCCAAATTGATCATCGCTGGGGATCGACTTTACAGTCCCGCACTGAAGGTGCTCACAGACTACTCTGGCGGTTTGTGAGTCAAAATAATCACCGCACAGCGTTCCCCACTGCTCTCCATGCAGGACCTCCACTCGCCCTGCGCACCTGTTCTCCCCTCCAACCAACCGGGGTCCATGGTTTCCTGTTTTGGATCAAATATAAATACGAATGTTCTAAAATCATTGTCATGAAAAGCATTGCTGTAAAATGCAAATGGTAAGATAAATAGTATGTTATCCACCACAGTTGAACAGCTGGACATCACAGATATAATTTGTTCAAAATAATTACACTTACTTCAGGAACCTGCTTGGAACATTCACGGCGAAAGGATCTTCCTAAAATAGTGATTGCGATATTTATGGAGGATCCTGGGTAGTGTAAGTCACGAGAATGCATAGTCGTACTTGTAACACATTATGGCAAGGTAGCATCTGTGCTGCATTTGGTCAAGAGTGTTCGCAATGGTAGATTGGCTTCGGGGATGATGCAGTGAATGTTAGCTCACCATAGTATTATTGATCCTATGGCTGCAATCTCGTTTGAGAAAGACGACTGATAGCAATTTAACCTGGTGGTCACAACTCGAAAGGTATGGGGCGACCTAAGAAGATTAGGATATTCACGGCTACTTCAGAATGTGGGAGTAATAAACCAATGGTGTTGGCATCATCTTGCATTACAACACAGCCATTCAGCCAACTGAGCTCACCAATGCCCGTCAGGGATGCTGCAAAGCAGTGTGAGTAGAATGGCAATGTTATCAATATTTACTTTATGAAGACAATCTAATCTAAATGCCAACAACAATTGAGTTTGACAGCTTAAGATAATCGAAATATTTATATTGTTGAAAGATCTTTTCTCCAATGAGCTATAGAGCATCCAATTAACAAAATCCTGACAAGTGTATTAGATGCTGACTGTCATATTCAACTGTTCCAATTCAATACTTATTCTCCAGTCGATCCTACCATCATTTTCCTCAGAATCAAGATATGTCGCCCTAACCTTCTGTTCCTGTAGGCTTCTTGTGTTTCTTGGAGAATTAATTTATTGGAGAAAAGTAAGTAAATCAATTGTGCAAAAGCGTCAGAAAATCAGAAAAGAACAGCTGTCTCATATTTACATGTCTTAGTAGGGATATCAATAACAAGCTGTGCGTTTGTGGATTTTTTTTGCACTATGGGTGCATAGACCATCCCAAGTTTGTAATAAGATGCAAAGTCACAGTTTAAAATTAGCGCATGATACCAGACAGTGATGTGCTCAAACCGTTAACGAGGTACCCATCAATTATAATGGGGAATGCAAAGGACAGCAGAATGGATAGACAAATGGCAGATGGAAAATCACACAAAGGAATGTGATGGGGTGTATTCGGGCAGCCTGGAAATTGACGGGATGGACGTTTGTAGAGACATTCACTTTTTTTCTCAATTCACATTTCGAATAAAAGCACAGAGAAAGAAGGACTTGGGGCTTCAAGAGCTGAGATAATGAAGGTGAATAGAATACTTATCAAACTAATCAGTGATGCAACTTAAAGTTCAATTTGTAAACAAAACTAATTATTGCAAAAGCGGAGATGTTATGGTGATTGTTGGTCTAATGTCTTTCGGCCGATTGGAAATTATAGTGTGCAATTATGTGCAAATGGTCATTCGCAAAGAATATCATGGTCCTTGTGGAATGTAGCTGAGTGAGTCTTGAATCGGCATGTTCTTTCGACAAGTGTGTTTTGGACAAGCTGTGGTTGGCCTTGAAGTAATGGCGCTGACGCAGATAGATCATGAAACCACACGGGATAAATGTGCATTTCACCAGTTTCCTCATTTCCCCTCCCCTACTTCATCACTGTCCCAAGCCTTCAATTTGGCACTGCCCTCTTGACTTGCCCATCTTCTTTCCCATCTACTTCCACTCCACCCTCCTCTCTGACCTATCACTTTCACCCAAGGAACAGGAAATTCGACGTTTCGGGCACAAGCCCTTCATCAGGAAAGCTTGTGCCCGAAACGTCGAATTTCCTGTTCCTTGGATGCTGCCTGACCTGCTGCGCTTTTCCAGCAACACATTTTCAGCTCTGATCTCCAGCATCTGCAGGCCTCACTTTCTCCTCCTATCACTTTCACCCTCAACTTCATCATTGCATCCTCAGGTACCTTCTCCGCAGCCCAACCCTATCCCATTTATTTCGCAGCCCACAATTCGCAAGCCTCATTTCTGATGAAGGGACTCTGCCCAAAACGTCGATTCTACTGCTTCTGCGATGCTTCTTGACTGGCTGTCCTTTTCGAGCACCACACTGTCGACGCCGATAGACTTATCCAGAAGTATCCGAAAGTGAGGACTGCAGATACTGAAGATCAGAGTCAAGATTAGTGTGACGTTGGAAAAGCATAGCAGATCAGACAGCATCCAAGGAGAGGAAAACCGATGTTTTGGGCATTCCTGATGAAGGGCTATAGCCAGAAACGTAGATTTTTCTGCTCCTTGGACGCTGCCTGACCTGCTGTTCTTTTCCAATGCCATTCTAACCCTGATTGTACAGAAATATGATTTGCTTGATCAAGGCAGCTGAAGAGAAAGAAATTTCTCCCATTAGATTATCGTCAAAAGAATGTTGGCACAGGTTTTAGGATTTTGGGTTAAGAGGAGCAGTGTGCATTGGAATAATACTGAATCAAACATCTGGAAACTATCGTAAAATACACATTGATATTAATGCATCGTAAATTGATATCAACGTGAAAGGTGAGGCAACGAAACGAATCGCCTTCAGATGCCATTTGATGTTTGGGATACAATGGTGCAACAAATGATAATGATTATTCATTTCAGACAATGAGGCATTCTGAGCTGAAAATTCTTGCTGAAGAATTTATTGGAAAGAGTAATGCGCACTTATTTTCAAAGTGTTGTTGAAAAATATTATCAGGGCAGAGAAGGCAAGAAAATACTATCAGCTTGACGTAAATTTAATTGTCCAATGCTCACTTTAATATACCTGCGTTAAAACTTGTGCTTACAGTTATTGTAATGATCGACTGTTAGACAATCTAGTCAATAAATTATGCTGTGTTCAGATAGCTTTGAACCTCTAAGAAAGCTTTGTCAACCGCCTTTTCCATTACAAGTGTCAAACGTTTTTAAATATCCTAATTGCAGGCATTTTCTTAAGGTATGCTTCATGTAGGACTATTTTGGAAACCACATGGAGAAGTTTAGGTTTGACACAGTCAAAGTACTATCAGGAATGCCAGCGCAATCATTTTCAAAAAAAAATTAAAGCAACATATATGTATGTTTTTCTTTTTCCATTAAATCTGTACTCACCAGAACATATCAGGGTGACATTATTGTGTCCACTGCAATCCTGGTGAGTGGTTGAAGACTGAGGGCAATTCTCCAAATAAGTCTCATCGCCCGTACATTCAAAGACTTTAGTATCCATGAGCACATTGCTGCCTCCAGAATGAGGAGATTTTAAAAGAGACACGGCTACTCCACAATGAAGCTGTACACAGACGACATTGGCATTTTTCAAATCCCAGTCAAGGCCGCACACTGTTTTCCAGGTGTCACGAAACTGAACTTCGAGTCTGCCGAAGCATTGCGAATTTTCAGGTGCTAATCTGACTTGTTCTAAAAAAAAATCACTGAATCATAACAAATTACAACAACAAAATTAATGCTATTGACCGATGAGCATTCATTTGATTTAGGACATTTCGCCTGTGAAATGTTCCATAACACTGGTGATTTGGTGCTATGTCGACACAATTTACAATTCCATAATTTACTCCCATATTCCTATTCCTCAGCTGGTCTGACATAAAGTGACTTTCATTCTGCAGATAAATGACACGAAGCGATTCTGCCAGCAATGTAACACAACGTAAAAATCCTACAACTCATTGTATTTTTAAGCAATAGTTCCAGAAGTGCAGAAATGCGGATGTGCTTTCAAGTGAAATCACTTTGGACACCTATCCTACTTCGTCACTGCATTGTAAACAGAAACAGGGACTCGACTCTATCATTACCTTCAAATTTTCACCATACCATATTATGATACTGAATAAATCGGTGATTCTATTATGATGAAATAAAAAGTATTGGACAGATATCATACTGTTTTCTTGTTCCTTTCTGGTTTGAGACATTTTCTGATGCAACTACACAGAAACAACAATAGACTTTACCTGAACAGATGACACCAGCATCATTGGAATGTGGAAGGGGGTAGTGAGCCCATTCAAGTGATGTACAGTCCCGCAGAGCGTGCTCGGCGCCCTTGCACCAAGCTAACGTGGTAATAATGGGTCCAGATCCTTGTCCAAAGAAAGCCCCAACTGGGGCAGAGACTGCGGTCCCACAGTCCAGCTCCCGGCAAACAACAGCAGCATCTGGCAGGTCCCAGTAAGCGTCATGCACAGTCCCCCACAACCCGTTGTAGTGAATCTCCACTCGGCCAGCGCAAGGCCTGCCACCATTTGAAAGTCTTAAACTCACCAAATCTGTAAAATCCAGAGATATCAAGTGCAATTAACAACATATAGACTTGAAAACTCCCATCACAGCCCAAATGCCCCGTTCACCAGGCAATCTCCAGGAGGCGATGGTACAAATGCTCTCTGCCAAAATGTAACTCAGAAAACAAACTGAGGTAATTAATTAAGTGGTGCTCGCTCACAGAGAGCGAGGGTCAGAGAAATGCTTCCATGGTTACTCTAAAGATCAACGTGAGAAGTTATTCATTATTCATTCATGGCACGTGGGCGTCACACTGTCTGGGACAGCACTTATCTCCCTTCCCTCGTCACCTCCTTGAGTAGGTAGAGAGCGTGAACTACCATCTTGAACTATTGCAGTCCATGAGCTGTAGGTAGAGTCGCAATGTCCTGAGGGAGGGAATTCCATGATTCGAATACAGCAATATGTTCCCAAGGCAGGATCGTGAATGGTTTAGAAGGACAACTTGAAAATGATGGTTATCCCATGTATCTGTTGACCTTGTCCTTCTAGGTAGAAGTGGTCTGGTGCTTGGCCAGTGTTGACTCAGTGAAGCTGCACCACCTATCCAGGCAAGTGTTCATAAACTGCTTGAACTTCAGGAAAAGCGAGAGAAGCGGCCAGTAATGGTCTCTGTTACATCGTGCTCAGCACTGACACTCGAGAAAACTGAAAGGACCCACCCTGGAATGTCAGAAAATGGAACGGCACTTTCGGCCAGAAATGTTGTGGGATGTATGGTTATGTGAGCCTGATGTCACTACTCAATCGTGAGTGAAATAATATAAATGTGTTTCCGACACCAGAACTGCGTTTGTATTGATCTTTCACACACTTCCAATTCATTGTCTGAGAACAACAGTGTGAGCGGGAGCTTACTGCTGACACTCTCGTCTCCACGAATCCTAGATGTGGAGAACTTCGAGAGTAATGAATCCTCCTTCCTTACTGAATGGCTCTACAAAACTAGAGGAACTCTATTCCATTTGATAATGGCATACAATTACCTGTGCTATTGGCATGAGCGTCGACAGGTGAGCCTGAAACAGAGGAATAAAAATGAAGTGTCAGGAAGCAATAAAATCAAATCAAAAAATAAACAAAGAAAAGAAATAAAATCAAAAAATACTTATAAAGTGAAGGGGCGAACTGTTGTATTTTTTTAACAAAGTCAATGATATCCCCCCTAGACAGGGGACGAAACGTCTACAACACAAATTCCCAGTTCGGCGAACAGAACCACAACAACGAGCCCCCGAGCTACAAATCTTCTCCCAAACTTTGAATATTTCCCAGTGGCCAAAGTAAGACGCCGCCAACAAACGTTTGTACGAGTTTAAGATTTTTAACCAAACAACAAGACTGAAAGAAACAACGATTTACAGTAACGAGCCAACAACTACACCCAGGAAGGACGATACTTTCTAAGTGTTGCATTCGGGACCTTAAAGATTAGTTTTGATTCTCTTCCCTGTCTACATTGTAGCGTGGGCTTCCTCCGGATGCTCCGGTTTCCTCCCACAGTCCAAAGATGTGCGGGTTAGGTGAATTGGCCATGCTAACTTGCCAGTAGTGTTAGGTAAGGGGAAATGTAGAGGTATGGGTAGATTGCACTTCGGCGGCTTGGTGTGGACTTGTTGGGCCGAAGGGTCTGTTTCCACTCTGTTAGTAATCTAGTCTAATCAGTAGGGGTCAGTCATGAATCATATCTCATTGGAATTCTCAATTACCCCAACTCCTGGACATGTGGTTTTACCTTGGATCAACACAGACAGTTCAAGAGTTAACTGTCTACAAACAATGCCAGTGGTCAAAACAAAGCAAGAATCTCGTTCAGTCCAAGGATCCCATGCTACCTCTTTCAGCAATTTAAGTAATTCCAACTCCCTTCTTTTCTGCCCTCATACTATCGCTCTGAGTAAGTATACTCACGTTGAATTGAACTGGGGACAGGATGGTGACGAACCGGCAATGCACTTTTTTTTTCAAAATTTAAGGGTTTATTGCGCTTGCCCGCTTAGTCATGTTCATTGATAATAACTTCGACTCCTGTCACAACGTAGGAATGGAAACATCTTTGAAATTTAAATTAATTTAAAGTTTCTCCGGTTCTATGACAAATTTTGATGATTTTTAGCTCCTGCAAATGCTTTCCTATGCAACTTCTAAATACTCCTTGTACCTCGAATTGCTTGCTTTCAATCTCGGAATAACGTTATTTCTGCTTTCACGCATTTAGCGGACACAGGCCATCTGTCAGATGTGTTCACAGCTGGTTACTCACCGCTGGGTGTGATTCCGTCAGTCCCTGCTGTAAGGCTTCTCTAAAACCTGCATTCATTGAACTGACCCATTGTTTTATCAGTTTAAGATGCATAGGCAATTTCCCTTAAATTCAGTACTTAATATCAGAATGTACTTAGTCGTGAAAAAGGAAGATAAAAAATCTGAAGCATTGTCTTGCAATATCTCTTGCACTGTGACATTGTCCTTCTTCATGCAAAAAACGTTCAGCCTTTCCTATTTCTCAGCCTGTGCTTTTTCACTTAATTAAAGCATACACGGGATCGCCTGTTTGCCAATATACGACTGAATAATTACTATTGTTGTGAGATTTCAAACTTATTTGTTCGTATACTGTTGCATACATACCAAAATACTTAAAATTGCAACAGATTTTTTTATTTTATAGAAACAAACATAGGAACGTGTTAAATGTCTTTGAAGACACACTGCAGAATATTACATAAGATAAGTTGTTGACCTCAATTGAGGTAATTTGAGGTTTCTCACTAACTTCGATTTTTTATGTTAGAATGAATATGTCAGATCAGTGCCATCATTTTGAACGCAGTAACTGATTGCAACACAGTTACAACCAAAGACAACTGACGCAATTTTGCTTACGTCTCCAGACTGGATATTATTACGGGACAATTCTATTTGTTTCAGCACATGCATGAACTTTTGAACACTTTTTAAAACGTGCAACCTCACTTGAAAATGCTATTGCAACGTTGCCAAGGACATAATTTTCAGTGTGCTTTGAGTTGACAGTAGTGTAATCACTAAGGTCCGCACATTTCAATCTAAGATACTTTTTTCCTTACGCAGGTTGCTGCCTCCATCCAGCTGAATGCTTGTAAATAGCAAGATGGCAAATTCATTTCCAGTCTGCTTCAGATTCACATGTGGGAACACGAACATTTTTTAAAAAGTAGACTTTTTTGGATTTCAAAATGTAACATTAGTTTGATTGAAATCTCTGTAGTTCAATTAAATGTCAATCATGACGGAGATTATAACTAAACAAAGTGCTGTCAGTGACAGAAATGCCGAGAAGTTGTCACTTTTGATTATGAATCAACTTTAAACATGAAATAAACAAAAATGTGGATATTAACTGTTCTATTAACGTCTTGATTTGTATGATTTTCCATGTTAATTAATAATGAAAAAAAAAATGCCGAATGGATTTTGAATTACACTCGAGTACTGAAATAATTTCGGTAATGAAGAATTCAAGTCACAATAAGCGAGAACAATTTGAATTGAATATTGGTTCCTAAAAGCGTTTCTCCCATTTGTTCCTTCTTGAATGAATACATTTATAAAAGATCAATCGTGCATCAAGGAGTCAGTTGTTCATAACTTCGGTATGAGGTGAATATTGAAATGGTTTATGCAACTTGCAAGCTCATATTTCACGCACTTCCCCAAATGTTTAACAAAAATAAATTCAACAACATAATGACTCATGCTGTTCACTGTGGTGTTATTTATCAACTGATCCGAGAATGTTTTCATTTCTGTATAAACAAATATTACATTAAACAAATCAATTTGCCTATCCATTTCATGACTTAGAAAGATTGCAAAGTAATCGATAAAATAAAATAATGTACAAGAGACCCAGTTACAGAATAGTTTTACAACTCTAACAAATCCGTTAGCTTTTCTAGTGTGGTTTCTTCTCAGTTCCTTTCCTGTGAACTGAGAGGTCGATTTATGGAAGACTAAATGATCAGCATTTTAAGCATTTGCATAATTCTAACGAAACACTCCTGATCAGGAACGTTAAAAAAGACTAACACACGTGTCTTTCAACTTTTCTGAGCAATTTCTCTTTCTATGACAAACTAGTCTCGCAACGGTCCCCAGTCAGATCTCCTTCAAAGCGAAATCAAAATTACACCCTATGATTTCAAAACTTCTCTCTGTTTTCTGACTATTCTCCACCACAACAATATACACTCGTGGACAAAAAAACACCAAGACATGTAAGCCACCAGAAGAAAGGAAAAAATACGCTGGAGGCTGGAATTGTGACACAAATACAGAGAATGCTGGAGAAACCCAGGAGGCCCGAATACCGTTTGAAATTTGCAATTGTCCCGATGGCAATCTTTAGTCACCAAGGGAGACTCTATCATTTTTCCTCAGGGCCTGCAAATGTGTTCCCTTCTGCTTCCTGCATTTCTTCTTTGCACTTCAACCAATTAAGTTTATTGAGAAAAGTAAGAACATCATTTGTGCAAAATCATCAGGAAATCGAGAAAGGAAAGTTCCTTAAAAGTCACATGACATAACAAGGATGACGATAACAGATTGTGCATTCGTGATTTTTCTCGGAATGGACTTGACAAATTTCAAGCCATGGCAGCTACCAATTTTGTTTGTGCATGCAAAGGACAAGAGAAGGACAGAAAAATGGTGGATGAAACTTAAGCAATAACAAGGCAGCCGGATACATTTTGCCAGCCTGGAAAACTATTTGTAAGATATAGTTAAAGTGTTTCATTTCATCAACTTTTTTTTTGGATAGGTGTGCTGAGACAGAAGAGCCTATTTCCACAGTGTGGGGAATCTAATCTAATCTAATCTAATCAATAATGTCAAACAGTTGAAAAACGTTGCTCAAAATTATTTTCGGGGCATGGAAGGTAAAACAAAGAAATCGCTGTCTCGACAAAAATTTAATTTAATTCACTTCAATGTGAATATATTAACTCACGCTTGCTATTATCACAATGATTTACCTTCAGGTAATTCAGACAACGACGTATATTGAATGCAGACAGTTAAACAATTTGAAGAAATTTACGTACAATACAAGTTCAAACATTTTGAAACATCTTAATTTCCAACAATTGCGGGTATATTTTACCACATTGTACTTAACTGATGATCACATTGGAAATTACAAGGATTGGTTTAGATTTGACACTGTAAAGTAAATTAATAAATCCCTACGCCATCACTTTCACAAAATCTAAAGCAAAAAGTATCTCTTATTCTTTCATTGACTCTGGACTCACCAGAACATATCAGGGTGACATTGTTGTGTGCACTGCAATCCTGGTGATTGGCTGGAGACCGAGTGCACTTCCCCAGATGAGTCTCGTTGCCCGTACATTGAATGACCTCAGATGCCATGAGCACATTACTGCCCCCCGAATGAGCAGACCTTGACACAGACACGGCGACCCCACAATGAAGCTGTGCACAGACCACGTTGGCGTTTTTCAAATCCCAGTCAAGGCCACACACTGTTTCCCAGGTGTCACCGAACTGTACCTCCAGTCTGCCGAAGCATTCGGCACTTCCAGGTAACAATTTTGGAAGGACGTGGTCTGAAAAAAAGTCCACTCAATCAGAAAAAAAAGTAACTGGAACAATAATTGACAGATGAACATTCATCTGACTAATGACAACTTGGTGCATTTGTTTATGAAATATTTCATCATTCTATGTGGGTCTGGTCTCCTGTCGACCTCGTTTATAGTCACCACCGGATGCTGGAGCCTCACCTGGTCTGATAGAGCGGGAAGAAAATACTTTCGTGCTGCAGATAAATGGCACAAAGTGATTCTACTGGCAGTTACAATATCAATCGCATTTTCCATTGGGATGTATATATGATAGTTGCAGCGGTGCAGCTCTCTCAGTGTGGCTTCAAATGACATCACAATGGACACCTGCTCCTGCTGCGTCACCGGAGTGGAAACAGCAGCAGGTACTCATTTCTCACATTATCTTCAAATATTTAACACGTTATGTAATGGTAACGAACAACTCAGTGGTGCTGTTATAATGATGGTGATAGTTGTTGAACAACTGCCGTTCAGTCACAGTATTACTTTCTGGATTCACACACTGCCGGGTTGTGATACAACTGCACTGAAACGGCGGCCTATTTTTACCTGAGCAGATGACACCAGCATTGTTGGTGTATGACCCGATGTAGTGAGCCCATCTCTCTGATTGACAGTCCCGCAGAGCGCGCTCGGTCCCATTGCACTCAACGTTCCAGGTCATAATGGGTCCGGATCCTTCTCCAAAGTAAGCCTGCCTTGGGGCAGAGACCGCACTCCCACAGTCCAGCTCCCGACAAACAACAGAAGCATCCAGAAGGTCCCATTCATCGTCATACACAGTCCCCCACAGCAAACGGTAGTGAATTCCCACTCGACCAGCACAAGGACTGCCCCCATTCTCAAGTCTCAGCCTCACCGTCTCTGTAAAACACAGGAATAGCAATGGAGGTTAACAACTTATAAACATGAAAACTCTTATCACAGTCCAAATCCCCACGTCATCGTGCAGTAGCTGTGAGGGGATGGCACACCCTACACTCTGCAATAATATAACTCAGAAAATGAACCGAATATGTTGAATGTGGAAGGGACGTTTAATTGAATGGGGCTCACTCACAGAGAGTGGGAGTAAGAGAAATGTTTCCAAAGAAACAACTATTCAAAACGGGCCAACTAGAAAATTTTTGTATTATTCATTCATGGGACATAAACGTTGCTTCCTTAGACAGCATTTATCAAACATCCCTCCCAACCTCCTTCAGTAGGTCATCGTGAGCTGCCTACGTGAACCACTGCAGTTCATGTGCTGTCGGTAGAGTCATAATGTCCTTAGGGAAGGAATTCTAGGATTCTCAATCAGCAATATATCTCCAAGACAGGACACTGAGTGTTTCAGAAGGAGAGTGCACGAGCAGTGATTATCCCATGTATCTGCTGCCTCTTGTCCCTGTCGATGGAAGTGGTCCAGTGCTTGGCAGATGCTCACCTAGGAGCTTTGGTGCATTTCTGCAGTGCCTTTTGTCGGTAGGTCACACTGCTGCAACTGAGCGTCAATGATGGAGGGCGTCGATGTTCATTGATATTGTGTAAATCAAGCGAGGGCTGCATCGTCCTAAATGGTGTCGAACCTCTTGTGTAATGTTGAAGCTGCACTCATCCAGGCAAGTGTTCAGAAAGTATTTCAATTCAGTGAAGCCGAAAGGGGCGGGTCAGGAATAATCTGTTTTCCATCGTGCCGAGAAAGCACCATGGACACGCCCTGGGAACATCAGAAAATGCAACAGCATTTTCGACTATTACAGCCAGAAATATTCTGGGTTGCGTTGTTACGTGAGACCCATTTCACCGGTCAGTAGTGACTGAAATAATAAAAATGAGTTTCCAACAGCAGCACTGTCTCTCTAACTGAGTGCAGCAATGCAAGTAGAAGCTGATCCTTCAGACTCTCCTCCACAGGAACCCTCATTCATTCACTTTCTACCTGAGAACAGCAGTGTGAGTGGGAGATCAAAGCTCACACTGTCATCACCAGGAATCTTAGAAATACAGACCTTCAGGTGTAAAGCATCCCCTTCAGTTATATAGACATGGTATTTTAACACATGAAGTTGAATACATGAGGATGAACACCACAGCATGGTATTTTGGACGGTTGCACCAGAATATAGCAGTTCTACTCCATGTGATAATGACGTGAATTTACCTGTGCTATCAGCCTGAGTGTCGACAAGTCTGCCTGAAATAGAGGAATAAGAATAAAGTGTCAGGAATCAATGCAACACATGGAAATAGATTCGATATATGCAACTGAATTGTAGGTAACAATAGTCATTAATTTTCGAAATAAATTTTAAATTGAAGTGTGAAATCCTGATGTCAAGCAATACACAGAAAACAAGAATTGTGACTTATGCAGCAAACATCGATGCTCATTTCTTTGCAAGAATTTAACCGAATTGTTTCCACACTACTAAGATCCGGGTGAGCCTCTTTGTGATCCATGAGTTGGCAGCTTGGAGTTTTCACAAAATTACTTATTGTCTGCTCGATACTGCACTGACTACATACTTAACATAGTTATGAAATCCATGCAGAGCATTAATATTTCCTCGTGACCAAAGCAATGCGCTCCTATCAAACACTTGCTGGAGTGTCAGGTTTTCATTCGAACAATACTGGAAGAGACAATGATACACAATAACTAGTCAGCAAATGAGTGATTCTTTCTAAATGTTGCATGTGGCATCGTAGACATTAGGTTTTATCGTGTTTCCCATCTACAAAGCAGCAACAAGGGTCAGTCATGAATAATGCCTAACAGGCGGTAAGTATTGCTGCCACAGAGCGCTAGGAAACCCGTGCTCAACTCCAGCCTCAGGTGAAAGCCTATGTGGAGTTTCTACATTAGTCATGTGTCTTTGTGGGGTTCTTCCGTGTGCTCCGGTTCCCTCCCACAATCCAAAGATATGCAGGTTAGGTAAATTGGCCGTGCTAAATTGCCCTTAGTGTTCTGGAATGTATAGTTTAGTTGCATTAGTCAGAGGTAATGTAGGGGAACGGGTGCAGATGGGATACTCTTTGGAGGGTCGGCTTGGACTTGTGGGGCCGAAGGGCCTTTCTCTTCATTATTCAGATTCTATGATTCTATCATTCAAACTCCAAGATATGCAATTCTACTTTTGATAAATGGTGAGAGTTTGATAAGTTTTTGTCTAAAAAAAAGAGTTTCAGTGATCAAAGCAAAAAAAGATGGCCATTCTGTGAAAAAAAGTCAGTCCTCCCTCTTTCAACAGACTGCTGAGTTCGTTGCAGTGCCTTTCCTCATCACCCTTAAATCAGTACTCTGAGTAGATACTATTCACTTTCATTTGCACTGAGGACAGGATGGTTACAAAGCCATTTGCATTTTATAAAAGTTCAGATATTTACTGAGCGTTCCTTGTTAGTTATGACCATTGATAATATTTTGTACTCCTTTCCCAATTTTCCCTCATGTGTCATAAACGTTGAGGATTTTTCGTTTCCTGCAAAGTCTCTCCCAAGCAAATTCTAAATAATCTGTAAGACTCTAATTTATTGATTTCCATATCTAAATTGTTTTTTTAAGCGCTAAACCAACACGGTATGTTTGACAGATGTGTTCACAAATGGCCACTCAACACTGGCCGTGACTCATTCCAACCCGTATCTGTAGATTCACTTTTAAAATCATTCATCGACCTGAACCATCTTCTTGCCGTTTTATTGTGATTTGACAGTGTCCTTACCATGATGTGTTAAATATATATTTTTTTTTTAGAATGCAGTTAGCCATGGTAAATGAACAACAAAATTCTAATCCAGTGTTTTATTGCCTGATGCAAAACACCAAGAAATTGTATTTATTCATCCAGTAAAATTTCAGTTCTTCTATTTTCTCAGAATGAACTTATTCACTGCATTAAACCACACACTTGGATCACTGGTTCTCCCAAATACTACTAATTAATACATTTGGCTGTGAGAATTTGTAACAATTGTTTCGTACACTGTTCCATATATTCCAAACACTTACAATATTAAATATCTTTTGAAACACTCTGCACAATATTGCACAGATTGGTTGCTGACCTCAATGTGATGTATCAGACCTTTACCATGCCTCACTAACTGGGCAATTTTGTAAACAATAAATCCACATCAGATCAGTGGCATCATTTCGAACACAGTAACTAATTGGAGCACTGTTGCAAACTAAGGCTACAGAAGGAATTTTGTTTGCAACACTAGACAGGATGCTATCATATAATAATTCTGATTATTCCAGAACATGTGCGTGCGTTTGAACACCTTTCCAAATGTACTACTTGACATGATAATTCTGTGGCAATGTTGTGGCGGACACAATTTTCAATGTGGAATAAACAGAGTGGGTGCAATCACTGAGTTCAACACAGTTCACTCCAACATGCTTTATCCTTACGATTATTGCTGTCTTTTATCAGCTGAATCCGGCTAACTAGCATGATGACACGTTCATTTCCGTGACTACTTCAGCGAGACACGGGGGACAGTTATTTTTATTCAGAAACTTGGACTGTTTAGTTTAATTTCAAATGTAATTGCAATTTGTCTGAAATCTCCGTAATTCAATGGATAGTCAGTCGTGATGGGCAATATATCAAAATAAATTACTGACAGAAACACAGGTCCGTTGTCACTTTTGCATGTGGATTATATTAGGTTCCTTACAGTATGGAAACAGACCATTCAGCCCTACAAATCCATACCGACCCTCCGAAGAGTAACCCACCTAAATCGATTTCCCTATCCTATATGGACGCTTGTCTAATGTAACTAACATTATGGGCAATTTAGCATGGCCAATTCACCTGACTTGCTCATCTTTGGAATCTTGGTGGGCGGCACGGTGGCACAGTGATTAGCACTGCTGCCTCACAGCGCCTGAGACCCGGGTTCAATTCCCGACTCAGGCTCGGGTGCTCTGGTTTCCTCCCACACTCCAAAGATGTGCGGGCCAGGTGAATTGGCCATGCTAAATTGCCCGTAGTGTTAGGTAGGGGTATGGGTGGGTTGCAATTCGGTGGGTCGGTGTGGACTTGTTGGGCCGACGGTCCTGTTTCTACACTGTAAGTCTAATCTCATACGGGGAGAATGTGCAAACGCCACACAGTCACCCAAGGCAAGAATAGAGCCCGGGTCCCTGGTGCTCTGAGGCAGCAGCGCTAACCACTGAGTCACCATGGATTAACGTTGAGCATAAATTACACTCAAAATGTCAGCATCAATTTATTCACGGCTCCTTTTGTCTGATTTTCGTCATTGATCGAAAAGAAAATAACGTCCTGATTGGATTTTCAATTATCCCCGGATAGTGAGTAGTTTGGAAATAATGTATTCAATTCAAATAAAAGAAATTAAAAAGAGTTCGAAGATAGAACAATACAGTGCAGAACAGACCTTCAGCCCTCGATGTTGCACCCACCTGTGAACTAATCTAAGCTCATCCCCCATGTGTTTATCTAAGGATTGTTTAAGTCTCCCTAATATGGCTGAGTTAACTACATACTCTCTGAGTAAAGAATCTGCCTCTGACATCTGTCTTAAATCTGTCAACCCTCAATTTGTAGTTATGCCCCTTCGTACTAGTCGTCTTTCACTGTCTACCCTATCCAACCCTCTGATCAGTTTGCATATCTCTGTCAAATCCACTCTTAACTCTTCTTTTCCAAAGAGAACAGACCAAAGCCTCTCCGACTTTCCTCATAAGAGCTTCCCGTCAGACCAAGTGACATCCAGGTAAATCACCTCTGCGCTTTTTCCAATGCTTCCACATCCTTCCTGCAATGGGGCAAACAGAACTGTACACAATATTCCAAGTGCGGCCACACTTGCATTTTGTACAATTGCAACATGACATTGTGACTCCGGAACTCAATCCCTCTCCCAATGAAACCGGTCTCACCATGTGTCTTCTTGACAGCACTATCAACCTGGGTGGCAACTTTCAGGGATCTACATGCATGGACTCCAAGGTCCTTCTGCACATCCACATTACCAAGAATCTCTCCATTGACCCAGTACTCTGCCTTCCTGTTATTCTTCCCGAAGTGAATCACCTCACATTTAGCTGCACTGAACTCCATTTGTCACCTCTCAGACCAATTCTGCAGTTTATCCAAGTCCCCCTGCAACCTGTAACATTCTTCCATACTGTCCACTGCTCCATCAACTTTAGTGTCATCTGTAAACGTACTAACCCATCGACGTATTCCAGCGTCTAGGTCATTTATAAAAATGGCAAAGTGGCCGCAAAACAGATCTCTGTGGCACGCCACAAGTAACCGAAATCCAAGCTGAATATTTTCCATCAACCACCACCCGTTGTCTTCTTTCAGAGATCCAGTTTCTAATCCAAATTGCTAAATCACACTCAATCCCATGCCTCTGAATTTTGTCCAACGTACATATGAAACAAACCAACGTGTCTAACCGTTCACAACTTTGAAAGATTGAACTCGAATGAAAAATAAAAATATACAAGAGACCCAGACCCGGAGTAATTTTACTAATCTTACAAATCTGCTGGTTTCTCTTAGCAGTTTCTTCTCATTTCTTTTTTCTTTTGGGGAGGGGGAGCGATACTGAAAGGTCTACATCTGGGATACTCACACCCTTGAAATGTTAGAGATTCGCAGCATTTTTAATTCTATCTAAACACTCCTGTTCACGAAGGCTCACAAACTAAGTGTTGAAAGTTTTATTTTCAGTTGTTCTGAACACCTTCCTTGACTATGAGAAATTATGCTTGCATCATATTCCTTCCAAGTGCACTCCAAGATTTCAAATTAAATTGCCTACAAGGATTTCATAATTTTTCTCTCTGGTTTAGAACCACTATTTCGTGCAAAAATATAAATGTGTTCACAAAAATAGACCAAACCAAGTCAGACACCTGGTGAATGGATAAGTATTTTAGCGTCTGGAAGTCTGAAACAGATACAGAAAACGCTGGAGAAACCCCGGAGGTTCAGCAGGATCTGATCAAAGAGCGACAGTGTTAACTTTACGAGTCTGGTAGGACAGTTTTATTCTCTGTGCTTCACGTCTGAAGAATATTCATACCAGACTTGAAATGTTAACCATGCTTCTGTCTTTATAGATGCTGCTCAACCTTCAGAGTTTTTCCAGAATTCTCTACGTGTCTTCAAGGTACGAACCTGTTATCCAAACACTCCAAAACTTGTTGTGAGCAGAAAGGCATAAAACTGCGTTCTCTATGTATTAAACAGTTGCTTCATGAAAATTATCCCGTGACCTCGAAAACACCATGAATCCATGGTCAATGCTCAGCTATGGAATTGGCATATTAAAAGTTGACTAACACAACTCAACTCAGCTCCTTGAGACAACCTAACAAAACAGCAATCACACCACCTACAAAGGAAAATGGAACTCTGCCAAATGGAATTGCCAATCCTGACTGGAATGACATTGGTCTTAATTGACTGATGCTTGAACAAGGCTTTGTAATTCTCTTCCTCAGGTATTGTGCATATGCTTAGATTCAATAGAATGCAGTGTTTCCAGAATTAAGATCACCAACACTAATTTGGAATTTCAGTACTGCTGACCAAATCAGATATTGACATATTTTTGAACAAACAGTAAAAAAGAATCGCAGGATTGCTATCCTAATATTTATTGTCATTTAATCCAATCACTATTAAAAATAAACAAAGCAAGCGCTTTCAGTCAGGATGTTTCTGTGATATGTCTTTTGGAACAGTTACGGTATAAACGAATATCTATAGCAAAATATCTGTACTGCAACAATATGTTTATACAAATTATGAATGCAGAATCGGTGACTTAAAATAACAGTTCCATTACCTATGTCACAGCCTGGTCAAGCAGCCCTTCCTCTAAGCACGACTGAGAGAAATTCTATGCCTGTGTCAGTTCAAACCATATTAAACACAGTATTGGCTCGTGTTTTACAGACACCAAGTTCAGTGTTAGCCCAGAATCTGCTGAACCCGCATGTAAAAGAGAATCGTTCTCGACGTTGAGATTATCTTAACAAGGTGGGACTATATTGGGTTGGGATATCTGATTGGCATGGACAGATTGGACCGAAGGGTCTGTTTCCATGCTGCACATCTCTATGACTATGACTGCAAGGTGATTTACTGTTTGCTTGACTTAAGCGAGAACACTCCTGGCATAAAACAAAACAAACAAGACAGGACACGTAAACTGCCTCGATATTTCAGTTCAGGTCGTCTCTAAAACCAAGTTTTGCACAACTCTAACGAGAGAAAAGGAAATATCTTTAAAATTTATTTAAATTTTCGAAGCGCGAACACTCTATGATTGTCAGACTTGCTTCAATTTGCAGCAGTTTGGCTGTTGGTTCGGAAAGGCAATTGTTCAAACACATTTCCAACAGCAAGAGGTATATTTACAACGCTGAATGAACAGCTCAGTAGTGTGTGCATTTTGCGTAAGTTTTAGTGTCCTGTAGATTCGGTTGGAAGAGGAGAGGTTGGATAGTGTTGGGTAATTCACTGAGCAGCATTTGCAAGTCATTTTTCAGAACGCCTCATCACGAGAACATTCCAATATATAACAAGGCATCAGTTGGGCTCGTGGTGAGAAGGGCAATTTCTGTGAAATGCCTCATGCACAGTCAGTAGGTCTGTGCCACCACACGGTGCCCTCGAATCAGCCGCCTGGGTGGACTGGGGGACGTGAGACTGTCACACATCTCCTTCCGAAATGCGCCTTTGCAAATGAAGGCTGGAGGAAGGTTCGGGACGTTGGTCGAGGTGAACCTGAGCTGCTCTGTGACGCAGGGCGGTGTAGTCATCAATCTGTTGCTGGGACACACACCGAGACAAATAACAACTGCGTCTGGCGGACAATTAACTATTGGAAGACATTGTTTGCCCTGTCTGAAACGTGTTCATCTTTCAGAGCAAGGAGACCACTTCAGCCAAGTGTTGCCGACTGGTGCATTCCAAGCCCAGGATTGAGCACTTCGGGATGCACCAAAGCATGGGGTGCAGTGAGGAAAGACCACTGCCTGAGATCTTCCTGCTTCAGTCAAATGGGGACCTGTTCAGGTATCAGACTCTCATGAAGCCTGAAATATATGTAAATACGATATAATCCAAGAAAGAGATGCCATGAATTTCTCTGCTGGATAGAATCAAACTCCAGTATGGTTGTTTTAACTTCAACATGAGACAGCACAGAACCGAAGTGTTTGAATGACTACTTCTACGGTAAAGATATTTTATCAAGACAGCAACATATTTTTTGGAAAAGAAAGAAAAGATTTTTTTTTTTGAAAAGACGTTAAATGGGATAATCTGCCTGAACTCTTAAAGACAACTGTTCTGAAACAGGTAGTGGACCTTATACAAGTTGAACTGGTCAGTCACAAACTTTCGAACACATTAAAAAAAATGCGAAAAACACCTCAAGATGAAGAAGAACTGCACATGCTGTGGATCAGCAACAAAATCAGACATTTGCTGGAAATAATCAGCGGGTCTGTCCGCATCTGTGGTAGAAAAGCAGAGTGAACGTTACCGGTTTCAGAGCTCCTTCTGTCTTTCCAAGCTAATCAGCTAACTGGGACCCTTATCACAGTAATCTTGTAACACTTGCCTCCGAATACTTTGCCTGTCACGTTTCCAAAATTGCACAACAAGAAAATGCATTGAACTGGCGCCCAACTCCTTCATTCCAAGAAGGGCGGAAAATAAACGCAATGCTTTCTCCAAAATGGTGGTGGAATCTAAACAGCCGAAATACTGTGCAAAATTACTGCCAGCACATGCTTGCAAAAATTCAAAAAAGTCAGTTTATATTTTACATTGTCCCTGGTATTGACAAATAAATGAAGGAAATTTTCTGTTTGTCAACAGTGTTCTCTGTTACACACAATGTCAAACAAACGAGAGACACGATTAATAACAGACCCAAATTGACTTGAGGCTTTCAAATCCAATACCTGTACAGAAACTGTGAATAAAGTGCCAGGAATGGAGAGTAGAGTTGGGGATTGTGATCCCTCAGGAACAGTTCATAAAGAATGAGAAAAATAATGAAGAGAACATAATTGTCATGACACGTTATATCAATATTTCCTCTCGCAAAAACTGGTCATTATATTATTCCTAACTGTATCTAAGTAATGGTTGAAGTGTCGATGGTTCAGGAAATATAGTAAAATAGACCATAACTCACAGTTCAATAGCTGAAGAAGAAGCAAGTTGAGGAGGGTTACAAACATCGTCCCAGTTGCTGGTAATAGGTGAAATCTGAACATTAGGTGAATGATACTTTACACATACAGAGCTTCATTTAACGCATCTATTGACTCATCGATTTCTGTAAGAGTTAGTTCGTCAGCCACTGTTTGCAAAGAGGCACGTGTTTCTTTCCAACAACCAATAGGTTTTGATATGTGTGCACTGTGAAATTTACTCGGGTCTTCTACACCAATCGGAGGTGATGTGACCATTAATGGTTACAATGAAACCGGGTTCCAAACATCAGCTCATTTTGAGAGATCAATGACGTTTACGATTTCGAGTTGGAAGTGAGTCCTCACTCCGGAATCCATGTCATAGAATCACACAACCACAGGAAGTTACTGTGCTGGCTTGTTTGAAAAAATTTTGCAACTGAACATCTCCTCGGGCAGGTGAAGAAACAACTCAGTTTCTGCTTCTGCACTCCACACTCTTCATGACGCAAACTGAACTCCAACAGTTTCAGAGCAGAATCTCTATCCTTCCTTTCGAATACTATTCGCCCTCTTTCTCCTTTACATATTTGTCTCTTTTCGGCAGACCAAACCCATTTTCACATTATCACTCCAATCACTAGCATCCACGTTTGACCCACACAAAGGCCTTGCTGATGTCTGTGCAAACTACATTAACTGCAATAATCTCAGACAGATATTTAATCAACGTTCCAACAGCCTCAGCTAAATTTAGCAGACAGGATCTCTCTCTCTCTCTCTCTCTCTCTCTCTCTCTGTGTGTCTCTCTCTCTCTCTCTCTCTCTCTCTCTCTCTCTGTCTCTCTCGCTCTCTCTCTCTCTCTCTCTCTGTCTCTCTCTCTCTCTCTTAAAACAAATCAATACTGTGAGATAATAAGGACTTATTTTCCAATAACCTCCCTCCACTGACATCAGAATAACTTGTCAGATACCAGCTCGCCAGTCCCTCCTGCCTTTCCCAAACACCACCGTCAGCTATCGCCCAGTCATCTGGCACTTCCCTCGTGCCAGCAAAGTGTTTAATATGTCCTTCAGGGCTCCAATAATCCCCTCTTTTGCTTCACACAACGGCTTGGGATAGATGTCACTATACTCTGTGATAAAAGCAACTTGCTGCCCGCCACAGCATGGAACAGGTCTTCCTTATTGATCTTAACTTTTACTGGAACTTCACCATTCTAACCGACTTCCCCGGCTACAATTTCTTGCCCCTTTCTTAATCGAGATGCGAAATATTCATTTGAAACCCCACTCACGTCTTCTGGCTACACACACAGGTCACTCCTTTGCTTTCCGTTCGGCTGCACTCTTCCCAGTTCGTCATTGTACACTTATAAAGTGACTGGGGTGGTAGGTGAACATAGTTTCCTGAATCATATCTGCCAAAGATACCTCGTTGCTTCTCGTTTGCTGTTAACTTCTACTTCAATAACCTCTCTGCATTCTTTATCCTTTTGAAAGGCCTCTCCTTCCTTTAACATACAATTATATCTGACATATTGCTCTATCTTTTGCTTTATCAAAAGCTCAACAGTCCTTTTACATCCAAAGTTGCCGAGAAGCTTAGGCTCTGGCCCTTCTTAACTTCCCACGTTGCCCTCGAATTCTCATTGCGCCAGAGTTGAAAGTCTCCCACTTCCCAATTGAAGACTTAGACAGAGTAGCGACTCCAAGTCGACGCTTGCCACTTCCGGTCTAATGATACTGAATTTATCCTCACTTCAATCTAAAAACTCTGCCATTGCTCCATCTCTTGCACGGTCTTGCAGAACGTTCTTCTCGATACTCTTTCAAAATTCCACGCTGTCTCATCCTTCCACACTGACATAAGCTCATTTAAATAAGCGAAGGTGAAACACTTGACAATTATCCTGTCACGTTATATATGATGGAACAGAATTTTTGGGTCGGATACCCTAATACTACTCCTATTGTATGTTTATCTACATGAACTCTTGATACAAATTGACACGGTAAGTCAACTTTCCCATAACAAACGTTTGGACAGGCAATTACCATTATTTTGTTTTCATATAGTTATAGATTTTTCGATGCGATTTAGAATTCTCCAGCTTGGTCGGCGTTTTTACTCGCACCTAAGTGACTTGGAAATGAATGGTTTGTGAAACGAACTCAGAATTCAGTTCAGATACAACGCTGAAAGTTATTGTAGCTCCAAGTATAAAAAATTGGCAACACTATGAGGATTTCCTTCCCTCTGTATTATGAGCAGATCAGATGGATTGCCACGGTAATTGGTTTCAGTAATTGATTTGAAATTTCATCATCCACAAGGCATGATTTGTAATCAAGGCCCTTCGACCTTAGAATTACAGATGCAGTGTCAATTCATTCCAGTCACTGTCTTGCCTCGGAACCCACGTTCCAATAGGCCAACGGCCTAATGGAAGTAACATATCGAAGTAGACCCCCGAACACCACTTATGCGTATGAAAGATTAGCTAAGGTAACCTCAATTTGACAACAGTTTCAGAGAAATGGGTGGAGTAGCGAATGAGAAATTTAGTGATCCATTCAGGCCAGTTTGGAGTTTTGGCAATTACTTTCTTTGCTCTTTAGAACACGTGGGACAGACAGGTGAACTAATCGGACTTCTCATGCATTCAGTTATTAAAGTAGAACAAATAACGTAGAACAGGACAGTACAGTACAGTCCCTTCAGCCCACGATGCTGCACCGAAAATTTCTCTTCATCTAAGATCAACCTAACCTACACAGCCCTCAGTTTAATGCCGTCCATGTGCTTGTCCAGCAGTCGCTTAAATGTCCCTAATGTCTCTGACTGTACTACAACCATTGAGAGTGCATTCCCCGCACCCACCACTCTATACGAAAAGAATCTACCTCTCATATCTCCGCTAAACCTTCCTCCAATCTCCTTAAAATTATACCCGCTCGTGACAGCCATTTCTGACCTGGGGAAAGGTCTCTGGCATTCACCTCTATCAATGCCTCTGATTCCTTTGTACACCATTGGCAAGTCAGCTGTCTTCCTTTTTCTCTCCAGTGCAGTACGAAAAGCACTCGCGCACTCAACCTCTATTCACAAAACAAGTCCCTAATCCAGGCAGCATGCTGGTAAATCTGCTCTGCACCCTGTCTAAAATATCTACATTATTTCGACAATGCAGTGAACAGAACTGGACACAACATTCCTCGTGTGGTTTAACCAAGATGTTATGGAGCTGCAGTATAACCTTACGGCTCTTCAACTCAATCCCCCTGTTAATGAAAGCCAAAACACCATGTGCCTTCTGAACAACCCTACCACTTTGGGTGGCAACTTTGACGGATTGATGTACGTGGACCCTAAGATCCCACTGTACCTTTATTCAGCCAAGAATCCTGTCATTAACCGTGTATTCAACATTCAAATTCGACCTTCCAAAAATTAATCACTTTGCACTTGTCCAGGTTGATCTCCATCGGCCACTTCTCTGCCCAGCTCCGCATCTTGTCAATGTCTTGTTGCAGCCTGCAACAGTCCTCCACACTATCTATATCACCACCAACATTTGTGTCATCGGCAAACTTACTGACATATTTTTTCCACTTCTTCATCCACAACATTTAAAAAAAAATACAAAGAGCAAAGGCCCAATAACAGATCCCTGTCGGACAGGACTGGTCACAAACCTCCATATAGAATGCTTCTCATTCACTAGCACTTGCTGCCTTCTTTCGACCAGACAATTCACCCATAACAATATAGCGAAATTTCCCTATATTCTATACCTGATAACATTCGGAATAAGTCAACGGTGGGTGGGTAACCTTACCAATGCCTTACTGCAATCTATACACACCACATCCACTGTTCGACCTTTGTCAACTTGGCTTGTCATATCTTCAAAAATCTCAAGAAGGTTTGTGAGGCATGACCTGCCCCTCCCAGAGCTTTCCTGACTCTCTTGGATCAAACTATGTTTTCTTCTTCAAATATTCGTAAATCCTATCTATCAGAATCATTTCCAGTACCTTGCTTACCACAGGCGTAAGATTGCCCCAAGGATTTCCCTATTCATTTCTCGCTTCCCGGAGTACACTTGGATACATGTGGTCCGGCCCTGGGAATTTCCTACCTTGGCCCTGCCCAGAATTTCCAGCGCATCGAATTTCTTAATATCAACGTGTTCAAGTCTATTAAACTGGCCCACGATGTTCTCACTATCAAAAAGGTCCCTCACCCTAGTGAATCCTGAAGCAAAAAACTCATCTACTGCCTCTTCTTACCCCTTCGGACTGCAGGCACAGGGTCCCCTACTATCTCTGATTGGTTCTCCACACTGTCTGATCATTCTCTTATTTCTAGTCGAAGTGTATAAAGCCTTTGGGTTTTCACTAATCCTTCCCGCCTAGCCATTTTTGTGCCCCTCCTTGCTCTCCTCAGTCCATTTCTGAGTTTATTCCCAGCTATCCTGAAATTCTCCGAAGCTGAGCCAGGTCCTTGTTTCCTCAACCTTGCCTGTGATTACCTCGCTTATTGTTGCTGCCTTTCTCAATGAACAATAATATCTGTCTCTCGTCATCTGGCACTATACCGCTGCCCAGCGAAGTGTTCAGTATGTCCGCCAGGATCCCAACAATCTCCTATCATCCATCACATAGAAGCTTGGAAGAAAATAATAGGCCTTAGGATTTTATGCAGCTTTACAACACCACAGGATCAAATCCCTCTTCCCCATTAATTATTACATATTCTACAGCTTCACTATTCCAAATAAAATCCCCAGCTACAATTTATTTCCCTTTTCGGAATATAATTGAGAAATATTCTGTTAACACCGCACCTAAGTCGTGAGGCTCCACGCTCAGTTTGCTACTTTGATCTCAAAGACTGCAGTCTTTACCTCTTCCTGTAATATGCTTACAAAGTGCCTGGTGATGTGTTCTCCTTCATCCTCTTGCGAAAGATATGCAGTGGTTCCTCTCTTACCTCCTAAGAGATTTTTTTTTACAAAACAACCGACATCCACACACACAGAGAGAAACACACGCACATACACAAAAACAAACACATATACATACACACTCAGACACACATACACACACAATCAGACACACATACATAAACACTCAGACACATAAACACACACTCAGAAACAAACGCAAACACTTACGGAGAAAGCACACGCTTGATGTCTTTTCCAGCTTTGTTTTTCATGCGCTCTCCCTGACATATCGTTCCACTTTTTTCATTATCAAAATCTCGAGATCTCTTGAATTGTAGTGCTTCCTGGACTTTCATATGCTTGCTTTTCACTCTTACCGAAGTATACTGGAAATATTACGTTTAAACACTCCCTCTTTCCAAAAGTAGACTGAGCTACAATTAACGGTTCCAATTCCATGTTTGCCAGCTGCTATCTAATCATGTTCAAATTATTCCTACCTCAACTCAGACATCTAAATTTCTCCACTCTCCTGATCTCTTTCCAGAATGACTTTCAAACTTGTGGATTTACGATCATTATTCCCAAAAATGGTCGCTGAAAGATGCTCGATAATTTGAGAAGATTCATTTTTTTGTTGTTAGGTCTCACACTGCCCGATCTCCAAAACGACAATCTTCATAAAGGTTCAAAATGATGTCCTAGAGACGTTATGAAATATCAACCCTGTCCACGGTGGCTCAGTGGTTCGCACTGCTGCCTCACAGCACCAGGGTCCCCGGTTCAATTCCAGCCTCGGGCAACTGTCTGCGTGGAGTTTGTATATTCTCCCCGTGTCTGTGTGAATTTCTTCCCCCCTCCCGCCCCCCACCATGTGGAGGTTAGGTGAATTGGCCGTGCTCAATTGCCCAAAGTGTTAGGTGCGTTAGTCAGACGGAAAATGTGTCTGGATGGGTTACTAGTAGGGCAGAAGGGTCTGTTTCCACACTGTAGTGAAGGTAGCCTTTTCAAACTGACGTGATACCAGGTAATATAAGCGAGGCTGAAAGACCTTGTATGCATTATTCCATTGATCTGACTTATATAAAGATGGAGCAGTATTTTTCGTTCGAACACCCTAACCCTGCCGCCTATATTGTGTTTGGCTACGTGAATCTACCGTACATTAACAATTTTACATGCTCAGTCAACTAGCCAGTGGATGCTTTTTCCTTGCAAACTGCCCAATGCTAAACGGTTGGGTAGGCAACCACAGTGGCAGATTCATACGTTTCTATTCTTTTTTATGAGATTTAGAATTCTTTAGCTTGCAGCATTTTTTCCCACTGCTAATTAGACTTGCACTAAGAGGCTTGCTAAGCGCATTCAGAGAACAGTTAACACCTTATTCCTGTTCTAGTGTTAAAAATAGGCAAGACATATTAAAGATAGCACATTTCTTCCCTCAGTTACATAAGTAGATCAGGTGAATTGTTAGGACAATTGATTCATGTTCAGACACCAGTTAATGTATTTTTAAATATTAGTTTGAAATTCCACCATCTGCCATATTGTGCTTTGTGATCCAGTTCCAGGGCCTCAAGATGACTGGCCGAGTATAATTTCATCTCCTTCACTGTCCCTCATCAGAGCCCATATTCCATTCGATGCACGACCTCGTGAATACAAAATATTGAACTTCCACTGAGGAAACCTGTTGGCCCATCAGAATCATGTCCTATCTAAGTTCACTTTAGTCTGGCAACAGTTTCCACGAAATTAGGAGAGAAATGCAGGAGGTGATGATCAATAACTTTTGACCAATTCTCAAAGTTTGAACAATTCTTTCTTTGCACTTTAGAGCATGTGAAGCAGGAAGAGGGACATATCAGAATTTGTGGTGCATTCCATCGAGAAAGGAAATACAGATTATGATGTGTACTCCAAAGAATTTCTCTGTAGCTGACTTCGCATAACTACTTAAAAGTTATTGATGGGATATGGGTATCACTCATTCCGCCAGCATTTATTTCCCACAGATTTTTGCCACTTGAAAGCGTGCTGGTGAGCTGCCTTCTTGAATCTCCGCAATTTGTATGGTGTACGTGCACCCACAATGCAGTGAGGGAAGGAAATCAGGTGTTTGACACAGAAATAGTGAATGAATAGCAATATATGTCCAACTCAGGATAATGGGTGGTGGTGATAGGAACTTGCAGTGTTTTCATATGTCCTTCTGGATGGAAATGGTCATGAGTTTGGAAGGAGTACTCTGAGAAGCTTTGGTGAATTTCGGCATTGTATTTTGAAATTAGTACACACTGCCATACCTGAGTGTTTGCAGTGGATGTCTATGGATATGGTGCCAATCGAGCGGGCTGCATTGTCCTCGATCGTGTCAAGCTTCTTGTTTTTGTTGGAGCTGCCTGGCAACCATGACATTTGCAGAATATTCCATGCATCAGTCTCTCTCTTCTTGAATGCGACCAGACATGCTGAGCTTTGTCCAGCATTGTCTAAGTTTAATTGAGAGGTAATGTTTTTGAGGACTGAGACTAGGTATTAGTTTGTAGTTTACTACGAAGTAAATATTGCTTGATAGCACTGCTGATGATCCGTTCAACAACATCTTTTGCTGAAGGAGTGTGTACTGCTTTGAAAACAATCGGCCTTGTTAGATTTGTCCTGCTGTTTATGTGCGACCACGCATGGTCAATTTTCAACACTGACAGTCGACAGAAAAAAAAAATCAGCCAATCCGAAACAAAGGCCAGTATGTCCAATTACCCTTCCCCAGGTGAACACTTCCGATTGAAATGTGGGTCACATAGTTTGTGATACAAAATTAGCTTGCTTGCAGAAGACAAAAGCAAGTTTAGAAGTAGGCTGTTAGTTCAAAATCTGTGATTAATATTGTTCTAACACCGTCAGTGTTGGGTCGTCGGTTGTTTGAAACGCAAATAAGTGATTGGGATGAAAATATAAATGGACTGATCAGTAACTTCTTGGTAACCACAATTATCATTAGTACCTCTTTAAATTCCACATGACCCCTTTACTACTATAAAACCAATCTTTGCCTTTTGCTCTGGTTACTCTTACAATCAATTTCACTGGAGAATCTTAGATGAACAGCAGATAAACCAGCAGTACTCCGCCCCCTTCAGGTCTGAGCAAGGGATTGCAGACTCGAAATATTAACTCTGCATTTGTTCCAAGATTCTGCAGCTTTTTCTGTTCTTAATTCAAACTTCCAATACTCGCAAAACATTAATTGCGTTATCATGTTGACAAACGTGCATCCATTTTAGTCTGTTTGGTGACATTCACCCACATGATAAACAATATTCAGCTTCACTTGCGCTGTGTTGCTCTATTTGTTCACAAGACAGCGGCTGAGCCATGTCTGACAGACCTGCTGCAGAATTTAACATCATATATGGGTTGTGTTACGATAGAGGGCAACTTGCCAACCATGTGAAGAAACCTCATCGTTCAGAGAGAGCAAAACACATAAACACCGATACTATTATAAGAAATGCTGGGCATTCTCCAGCAATAAATCGCTCCCAGGCAGACATGGAATGATGCCTGAAAACACGCAGAAGCATAGTTTACAGCAGGTCATAATTTGGAATTCGACAGCATTTTTGGAAGTTTCAATAGGTGAAAAACACTTTCTCAGTCGGCAGAACCAAAGAACCACAAAACTGTCACTGTGCACTTTGCATTTTCTGTTGAATCAACAGGAAACACCTGGCACTGTGGTAAATTCTGTGCTCAAATGTTGTCGCCTGTTTGTCCTTCAAAATTAAAAACTGCACAAGGAAAAATTTGGCAAATTCGGAATTATACTTCAGACTCCATATAATCTCATTGAGTATTTCATCAGGGCACAGCTCAACCTTCTTCACTAACCGTGATACAAACGGTCTTGGTGTCATCTGCTAACCTATTAACCATGTCTCCGATATTCTCAGTTAATAAAGTGAGGCGCTGGATAAAGCATAGCAGGTCAGGCAACATCTGAGAAGCAAGAAAGATAACTCTTTATCAGGACTTGGAAGGGGAAGGGGATGAAAAATAAATAGGGGGAGGGAGCGTGGGGCTAAAAGAAAGGTAGGCGAGTTGGTGAAAAGTGGATGCAGGGAGGAGGTGATGGTGATCGGTTGGTGGTAAGTGTGGAGCGAATAGGTGGAAAGGAAGATGGGCAGGTAGGTCAGGACAAGAGGCCGGTGCGAAGTCAGAGGGTTGAATCTGGGATGGGGTTGCGGGGACGGGGAGATTTGGAAAGTGGTGAATTCAATGTTGAGGCCGTGTGGTTGGAAGCTCTCGAGGCGGACACAGAGGTGTTCTTCTCCAGTTATGGATGTGATAGAGGCTCCAAATAGACATGTCATGGGGGATGTGGGAGGGTGAGATGAAATTATTGACCACCAGAAATTGAGTTTGGTTGGTGCATACAGACCAGAGATGAGCCCTGAACAATTCTATATGCTTGCGCTCAGTGTCTCATCGAGGGCAATGTATGCAGTAAATGAGGTTTGAGGATATACAAGTAAATCACTACCAGATTTGGGCTGAATCTTTGGCGCCATGGATGGAGGTGATGGAGGAGATGTGGGCACACGTTTTGCACCTCTTACAGCAGCAGGAGAAGTTACCAGGTGTCAAGTGGAGATTGGTGGGTAGGGCTGACCTAACAAGGGAGTTGCAGAGGGGACACTCCATACGTAACACAAATAGGGGTAGGGAGGAAAACATATTTTTGGTGGTGGGATCTGATTGCAGGTGGTGAAAATCGCGAAGGATAATTGGGAGATTCGTGGGTGGAAAATTATGTCCAAGGGGATTCGATTCTTGTTTAAGTTGGGCGGATGGCTCATCATGGACAGTGGGGCAGGAAATGGGGAGACACAATTGAAGGCACTATTGATCACGGTGGAGGTTAAACTACCACACTTGAAGTAGGAGGACTCCTGGGATGTCCTGGAGTGGAAGTGCTCATCCTGAGAACAGATACAGCAGAGGTGGAGGAATTGGAAGTAAAGGATCATATTCTTACAGGAGGTGGGGTGGTAGAAAGTGCAGTCAGCACCAGACTAACAGCAACTGGGAATCTGTATATATATCAACACCTTAAATCTTGATCTGCCATGCAAAAGTTTCGCAATTATTGCATAGGAAGGCAAATGTGTAAGAGAACAATGCAGCTTGACAGAAAAGAACAACACTTTGAAGTCCAGTAAGTCAGAACAATCTTGCATTGTGATCAAAGACTGACATTGGAGATTTGAAGTGAATCTGTAATCACAAAATCACTGATCGCAATGGTGTTACAATGTGGAATGAAGCTGTTCGGCCAATCATGTCTGTACTGGCTCTGCAAACATTCATGATTACCCAGTGCCAGCATCCTTCTTTCAACACATAACCTTGCATATATTTGTTTGCATTCTCTTCCAATGCCTTCTGGAGCTGCATATTCCAATCTGGATTCCCCAGATTTCCAGGCAAAGCCTTCCATGTCTGAACTATATGAAAGAAAAAAATCCTCACTTAACTTTTGCTGCTGGTACAGATCACTTGGATCTATGCTGTCATGTCCATGTAACATTTATGATCGGGAGAGTCTCTTCCCCATCTACTGTGTCAATGTTTCCTTGATCAATGGCATATACATTTGCAGCATGACTTACCAACTTACTAATCAGATCTCTGATATATTTTGTTCACAATACAGTTTGCAGCAATGATTCTTGTGTAACACGACTGGTCATAGATCTCCAGTCAGAAAAACAGCCCGAAAATTTGCATCCTCTCTCTTCTCTGAAAAAGAAATTTTTTCGATCCACTTTACCAACTCACAGCCATTGATCCCCTGTCGTTTTATCTGATAGATTCCTGGAGCCTATTCATTGCTTTCGTGAAGTCGTTGTCGTCAATGACATCTACTATTGCATCCTCATCAATTATCTTCATCATTTCCTCAAAATACTCAATCAACTTCCCAACGCAAACGTTTGTTACTATTTCTAATAGATCCTTTCTTTTCCAAATATGTGTTAGTGCTGTCCTTAAGACTTTTCTCCAAGAAGTTGCCTATCATGGATGTAAGACACAGCGACCTGTATTTCCCTGAATTAATCATGCTTCTCTTTCTAAACAAACGAAAGGCAATGGCTATTGTCCAGTGTCAGCGTCCTCACTTGTGGCTAAATAGGATCTAGAGGTCTCTGACAAACGCCTCAGTGATTATCCCTACTCCAAGTCCTTAAATATCTATCTGTCCTATGGGATAGATCTCAGCAGGCCCAGGGAACATATCTAAACTAAGATTCTTTAACTCATCAGAAATCTCCTCCCTCCTAATTTTGAAATGTCACGAAACATCAACATTTTCCTCCCTAATCTTGCCATAATTCATCCCACTGTCCTTTGTGAATACTGATGGGAGGTATGCATTAACGAGCTAACCCCATTCCTCTCACCCTAGACATAAACATCCGCCTTTGCCCTTCAGTCTTTTTACAACCAACTCTTGCTCATAACACAACAATAAGTTGCCTTGAGTCGAGAGTGTGGTGTTAGTAAAGCTCAGCAGGTCAGGCAGCATCTAAGGAGCAGGAGAATTGATGTTTCACACATAAGCCCTTGATCATGAAACAGGAATCACGATGAATGGCTCATTCCTGAAGCGTCTATTCTCCTGCTCCTTGGATGCTGCATGACGTGCTGTGATTTTCCAGCACCGCATTCTCGACTCTGATCTTCAGCATCTGCAGTCCTCAGTTAGGAGAAAATACCTTGATCGTCCTTGCCAAGAATATTTCCTGGTCTCTTTTAGCACTCCTAATTCCTCTGTTACCGTCTTTCCAGCTTCCTTTGTACCCGTCAAGGGTTTTGCTTGATTTCAGCTTTCTAGACCCGTGCTTGGTTTTCGTGTTCCGACTAAACATTCGATGACTCCTGTCATTCACAATTTGCGAATCATGCCATCCTGAACTTTCAGCCTCACAGGAACACGTTGATGCAGGCACAGTTACAAAATTGAAAAGACATTTGGATAGTTACGTGAATAAGAAATGTTCAGAGGGAAATTGAACAAATGCAGACAAATGGGATTGGTTTAGTTTGGAAAACATGACCAGCATTGATGAGTGGACCAACGAGCCTGTTTCCGGTTTAGACAACTCTGATTCAGTGTTGATTCTGAATTCTTATCAATTGGACTTTAAATGACTCCTTCCTGTTAAAAATAGATTTCCCATGAAAACATGTCGTTCGTATCTAATTTCCCCAGGACCTGCCTAATACTGTTATCTTTTGCATTCACCTGTTTTGAAACTTTTACTGGTGTGATCCCTTATTCATAATTATGTTAAACTTATCACTACCAACATGTCATGGCGCTGAAGCTTTCATTGCAAACAAACACAGAAATTGCTGGCAAACGAGCAACAGGCCTGGCAGAATTTGTAGAGACTAAACAAGGTTAACGTTTCCGGTTCAGCAACCCTTCCTTCGCACTTATTATGACCAGGAAAAGTTTGGTTTTTATGCTGGAGAATCTGTGGGGGAGGATGAAGGAGTGAACGGTACTTGGAAGCGCGATGAAAAATAAAGTTGGGCAGACAAAGGAATGCTTAAAGGTCAGTTTGGGAATATTCTCAATACCACCATGTTCTCTGGCAAGTATCTCTTGCAGGCTTTCGATTGTACCCCAGTAAAGCTCAGCACAAGCTGGAAGAACAACGTTTTATTTTCCCCTTGGAAGCTCTGCACCTGTCTGGGCTCAAACTCGAGTTCAGTAAATTCAGTGCCTGGGCAACCTCCGCAGTATCTGTGACACAGCTTCGTCATCATGTAGGCTGCTCCTGCACATACTCAAACAAACACAGACAATTGCACTCACTCACATGGACTCACTGACACACTCATTCACACTCATAATATCAAGAACAGTTGCACTTACATTCTCGCACTCACTGATGCACTCACACTCGCTCACTGATATTCACACAGACAAAACAGGCAATTGCACATTTACTTACTCTGTGACGCACAGAGAAACACAACTTCACCCCGACTGTCACTCACACACACTCAGTGACACAGATATTTCCACTTCCACCCTCACTAACTGACATACACACAATTTCACCCATCTCTAAGTCAGACACTCACTAATGCCCCCAGAGACAATCGCACTCACACTCCTGATGATACTCATTCACTGACACTCACTCATGCACACAAGCATGGATCATTACCTTCCTGTTTGCAAATTAACATCGTGTATTTGAACAAATCCGTTGTGCAAATTAACATAAGTTTATTCTACAAATGAGCATGCCTTTATTTAACAGATGAATCCATTACCTCCGAATCTATCCAGAATCATCAGGTATTTGTTTGTGGGTATATCTACATGCATGGGCCTGGATTTATGTGTCCGGACGTGTGTGTGTGCATGTGTTCTTTTCTGTGCTTGAGAAGTTGGTGGTGAGATGACTTTTTGAACCACTGATGTCCATGTGGTTTAGGTTAAATGAATGATATCGTTTAGGGAGGGAATTCTAGGATTCTGACTCAGCCACACTGAAGGAATGGCGATAGATTTCCAAGCGGCATGGTGAGTGACTCAGAGGGGAAATTGCAGGGCCTGGCATTCCCCATATCTGTGACCCCTTGTTCACCTAGTTCCACTCCAAGTCGCACACCACCACTTTCTCAAGGGGGAACGAGGTACAGGGTAATATATGTTGAGTCCAACCTGCGATGTCCTAGGTCTGGTGAACGAATGAAAAATAAAGCGATTCCATTGTAGTTTACTAAACGGGATAGACTATCTACAACCCTGTATCCCTTGACCTCACTCCAATATCAGAGACATATTTAAATGTGACGGTCACTATTACTTCACCTTCTCCCATGCACTCACTCATTGACTCACACATGTAACAATGAAACTGGGAAGATATTCATTTTTCTTCTGTTATTGACTGTACATGACAGTGACCTGAATACCACAGAGCCAGCTCTCAGACTGAGCAAAACCCCTGACACTCCTGATTTTAAAAATCTTTTATTTACATGTGGAAAGTCCTTGACAATGATCCAGCTCCCTCAGAGCCAGCTCTCAGAGTGAACAGAACCTGCCTTTTTTATTCTTCTTTTTTTTTCTATGCTGTATGTGGGCAGGTGTGAGACCCAGTGGAAGGCATATAGTGTACAAAGTGTTATTCAATTTCCGCCACTAGGATGAAAAGAAACACCCAAGTGATCAGTGACAAGCAGTGCTGTTCACATCAAAGGGCAATGTTGTGTGATCAAACAGTGAAGGGGAGGGGAGGGATTAAATCAAAACAGATTTGGAGGGGGAAATAACACACTGCAATCCCTGCGGTGCCCATCTCTCCCTGAACAGCTCAAGGGTGTTGGCAGACACCGCACAATCCTTCTCCAGAGATGATATTCAGTTTTCTTGTGGCGTAGAACGCTCCTGGAATTGGATGGGTTAATGGAACATGTTTGTACATCAGCTGTCATTAAAATCGGTCTCAACACATCTTCATTGTGTCCCTGGAGGGCGCTTCCCTCCTTTAATAATGGGGGACCATTTGCAGCCTTTAACCCTACCAAGCCAGCGGTAGTGCCAGGTCCCTCACTATCCAGGAAGCAGTGTCTGGACAGAGAGAGCAAGAGATTGGAATCTGAGAGTGACCAACTGGGATCATTAAAACAATGGGTAGACGTTACTACGATGGACTTTACTGGCTTTCCCAGGATTGGATATCTCTAACATCACGCATTCAGGATATGCTTTGGATTATTCAGGGCGTCTACTACCCCATTCCGGCTTTTGTCGGCGTTCCTGGTATGTATCTGGTGATGCCATAACATCCAATAAGGCCGCATTTGATGTGCCACACACAATTCTGCTCGCCCTGCAAAAGGAAGGATATTATTAATTGGAAAGAAATGAGAAATTATTTACAACGCTGTTATCTAAACTGGAAGGTTTGCGTTGTCCGGAGAGGTTAGATAGGCTAGGACTTATTTCTCCCTGGACTGTAGGAGACTGAAGGATGACCTTAAAAATGTTTATGAAGTCACGGTGGACATAGGTGACATGAACACGCAAGGCTCCGCACCACAAACCCGCACACACACCCAGGGTGGCTGAGTGCAAACCTAAAGGGCATAAGCTCAAGGTAAGAGAGGCAAGCCTTACATGAGTGGCAGGTTTTTCATATGATTCGTGTGTAGAATGAGCTGCCAGAGGAAGTGGTGAAGGCTGGTCCAATTACAATATATAAAAGGGATCTGGATGGGTATATGGGGTCAGAATGTCTTAAATGCAAATGGGACTAGTTCATATTGGGAATTGTGGTCGGTATGGACGAGTTGGGCCGATGGATCTGTTTGCTTCTTGTGTGACTCTATGACACAATCGTCAACCCTCCAAATTTCTCGGGAAGCTCGTTCAACTCCAGTGTCATTTTCTCCATCCATGTTTTCTACACATCCATTTCCCTTGGCTAGCTCTGAACCCCATTCCGTCTGCACCACAATAGCATAAGTCATAGAAACATACACATCTACACCACAAAAGAGGAAAATAATTTGTCCCATTCAATGACAAATCTGATACTCTTCAATTGATTCTCTTTCCTGGTTCCAAAAAATAAGAATTCTCTCAGCCTCGAGCTTATTCGAGTTGAGGTGATGACTCAGTGATTTTGGCATTGAATTATTCATGCGGGAAGAGCCGTTAATGCAAGGGAGGATGATGGCCATTTGGAATTCACAATCTGCATGAACCAAGAACCTTCATCAGATTGATGAAGCAATTGCGATGCTAAAGCAGGCTATACCATGAACCAAGGGCTGGGAAATTGAATTAGAACAGTTAGGTGGATTCTTTTGTCCATTGTGCACTCAATCTTTCCAGGAATGTAAGATGATAGTGTTCTGTATACACAATTTCTCCGACGCATTGCTTGTCACATAAAATTTAAAATGTTGTGACTTCAGTACCAAACTTAAAACTTCTCTTTCGTTGGTGGAGTATTTTGTCTGGTAGATATTAAGGTGTTTTTGAAAAGTAGCCAACTATCTGTTCAATTCCGTCATCCAGAAATGCAGCAGTCCAGATCCAACTCCAAAATCGCTAGTATCAGTTGCAACTTTGAAGAGTTTTAAACAATTTGGTGTTGCTAAAACTGCTGCATTTGTTAGTACATCTTTTAAATTCCCAAATGCCTCTTGGTGTTGTTCTGCTCAACAATCCGTCAGCAGTGAAACACGACAGCTGAGGTTTGGAACAAACTTCCGGTAGATTCCGTTTGATGCACCTCTTTCTTCGAGGGTCGTGACGGAATTTTCTCGACGCCCTGAGACTTCACGTCAACTTTCCATGACTGATGTTCAATCCACGGAACGGCACCTTTGTCTTTGCGACTTCGGTTCTCTTTAGGTTTATTTCCAGTTTTGTTTCACTTCATCGTTCCAAGAGCTCCGTCAGCTGTACCATGTGATTTTTGTATGACTCGATAAAGATCACTAGAAAATTCACATAAAGTGCATAATGTGTTAATCCGGCCATAACTACATTTGTGAGTCTTTGGAATGTAACTGATGCGTTCTTCCTTCAAAAATGCATCACTTTGAATTGATATAGCTCATTTGGTTTGCTTTCTCTGATTTGGGTACCTGCCACGAAGGGGCAGCAGGTCCAAGTTTATGATCAAATTGGCTTTTCCAACTTTCTCTACCCAGCCTTCCAATCTTGGTTATGAATAGGAGACGTTTTGGCACGGCGTTCCTCTTCCAAAAGTCCACGCAAAATGGTCTAGTCATGTCAGGTGTCAGAACTAACACGATCGATTTTTGTCCATTTCTTCCAAAAACTGTGACCCACTCGGGTAACATGTCAGAATGTATGCAGATGTTTTTGTCACTTCCGATTAGAAACTGACCAGATCCAGTAACTCTCAAAATTGTAACTTCTTTCTCTTCTGCTTTTGCTCTTCCTCAGTAAATTTTATCGACAGAGATAATGTCTTTCTAGACCTCGGTCACTAACTCAATACCCGGGTTTATACATACACCATGGCTCATTAAATGCTTGTAATTTGATATATTTCAAGGTGGCAAATCAATAAAATTCAGTTTCCATTGGTTTCTGGTATCCTGGACACAATTTGAAATAATAGGTCAAATCCTAACTGCTTCCAAAACAGCAACCAGGTATCCATGTGCCTATGTGTACCTATGCTGGAATAACCCATCTCCCAAATTTTCTATTACGACAGCTGAGACTCCACTTTAAGCAAACTTCAAATTTCCCAACACAATTTCTATTTTAAAGTGACCATACATACTTTCCACTTGACAATAGTGTCTTTGTGCACGAATCCAAGAAAGTCGGCATTCAGCTGTCGGGTATAAGAAGAAAAACAAATGGAATCCTGGCATTCATTGCAAAAGGACTGAATTATAAAAGCACAGACATACTGGTGCAAATAGATAAGGCGTTGGTAAGATCTTACCTTGTGTATTGTGTCGGGTTTTGTGCACCTCGTGTCATATAACTGTCCTTCCTCACAGTTAACACACTGACGATTATGTTCCTATCTCGGAGCAAGTGTGGTCTCTCCAAATGTGTCACCTGTTACCTGGTGGGTATGGCAACGACAGACCTACTGGTTATTATCTTCGACTTGATATTGAGACACATACCAATCGTTTATTATCCACTTTATCTTCCTGGAGACCATCCCTGCGTGCAACATCCATGCAGTCCTGCTTTATGCAGTTACTGACTGTTTTGTTTGGTTCACTGTCACTTTCACCTTTGATCGATTTTTGGCCACATATTGCCAGGAGCTGAAAAGCAAATATTGCAATGCGAAAACAGTACCTGTGTTTCTCGGAACAGTGACTGTGCTGAACTGTTTTAAGAACACTTTCTGGTATTTCATATTAACAAATCTGTACTGGTTGATGAATAGGCCCTGGTTTTGCCGTGTCACAAATGTTGTGCAGGAATCTCGTGTCCGGGTCACAATAGAGTTTCTCCATCATATTCTCACCTCAGCTCTCCCCTTCGTCCTGATTCTGCTGCTGAATGCTTTCACCGTCCGATACATTCTCATGAGTAGCACAGCACGTAAGAGACTTATTCGTCAGAGTGCCAGAGACCCAGAAATGGAGAATCGAAGGAAATCCATCATTTTACTATTGGTTATCTCAGCAAATTCATCTTGCTGTGGGTAATGATAATGCTGTATTCGATTTGGAACCAAATGGTGTCATTAGGCCATTGGTCTGTCTGGATACATGATTTTGTCCAGGAATTAGGCTTCATGCTACAGCTCCTCAGTTGCTGTACAAACACTGCGATTTATGCCGTGACCCAGAATCAGTTTCGAGAACAGTTGACGAGTGCATTGAAATATCCCTTTTTCAATTTCTTCAAGGCGCTCAGTAGCTCTGGGAAAATAAACCAGCCAACGCTCAAAGATACCAGGAAAGTTTCCAATTTCATTTCACTTTGGCAATGGTAGTGCCCAAAACTGATATGACTGCGCCCGATCTGCTGGCAATAGCACAACAGACAAGACACTTTACGTGAGCAGCTTCTTTAGAACACTGAACTGTACGGCAAAGCAACAGGCCCTTTGTCCCATGATGCTGTGTTGTTACGACGCCAAATTAAGCTAGTCCCTTGTGTCTTCCCACGGTCTATATCCCTCCATTCCTTGCTTATTGATGTCCTGCTCTAAAAGCCTCTAAAACGCTTTTATCATCTCTGACTCTCCCACAACCTTTGACAGTCCGTTTCAGTCAAATGCCACTCTCTGTCTAAAAAAAACTTGCCCCTCATATCTCCTTTGAACTTTCCCCCTCTCACCTTTAATGCATGCCCTCTAGTGTTCGAATTTTGAACTCTGAGGATAGCATTCTGAGTCTAAACTCTACCTGTCCCTGTCATCATTGTATAAACTTCTATCATGAACCCCCTCATCCGCCCGAGATCAAAAGAAAATAACTGAGGTTTCTCTAGCCTCTCTTTAGGCTCATATCTTCTAAGCCAGGAAGCAACCTGCTTAACCTCTTCTGCACCCTCTCCAATAACTTCTCGAATCTCCTGTAATGCGGCAAACAATATTGAATGCAACACTCTAAGTCTGGCCTCAGCAAAGTCTGATAAAGTTGCTCCATCACGTCCTGACTCTTGTGCTCAATCCCCTGAGCAATAATGTCAAACATGCGATATGCCTTTTTTACCAACCTATCTACTTGTGTGGCCACTATCCGGAAGCTATGCATTTACACCCCAAGATCCGACCGTTCGTAAATGCTGTTCGGAGGCCTGTCATTAACTGTAAAATCGTAGGATCGAGTCCTGTGAATGCTGATGCATGCCATTCGGCCCATTGAGGTCACATCATCTCTCTGAAGAGCATCCTGCCGAGACACATCCCCCTCTAACTTGTTTCACATGAGAAATCTTCCAACCAACATGTCCCTTAACATTGATTAGATTAGATTAGATTCCCTACATTGTGAACAATTTAGCAAGGCCAATTTACTTAACCTTTGAAATCACACAGATATGGGAGAAACGTGAAAACTCTACATAGACAATCACCCGAGCGAGGAATTGAATTCACATGCCCAGCAATGTGAGGCTACAGTGTCAACAGCTGAGACACTGTGACGCCTTCTTAACATTTCATCTCCCAAAGTGCAACACCTCACACTTCCCCGGATTAAACTCTGCAACTGATCCATGACCCGCTGTATCATTTGATAATCTTCTTGAAACGCTGCATCTGTTGAAAGTCAGTTCTGTCAAAGGGAAAATCACTGCATACACTGGTGTGCAGGAGGTCTTGGACACTCTCCACAGTGAGGTAGCCGTCCTTATCCTTATCCTTCCTGGTGGATTGCCTGATTCCTTGTCGTCAGGGCGATTACGGTGAGAAGATGGGCCAGCTCTGAATCATGCACAGGGACTGTCATGCTCAGCTGCTGATTTGAAGCTTCGCGGTTCTCAGTTTCCCAGATGTGTATTGCTATGGGTACTCTGTAGGTCCCGACGATATTGTATGACATTATACACAAAATGGAGGGAGAAATTCTGAGCCTTTTGTTGAGTCACTTTTTGATTTATTCACACATTTAAACTTCACTCCAGCACTAAGAGTGCCTCATTACAGTCAAAGATTGACAGACACAAGTACACAAAAGAACAGTGGTGCACACATGTCAGAATTTGTCTACATGATCTTTGGCATTGTATCACTTTAACCACACGAGGGACAGACAAGGAGAAAGGTGTGAAGGAGTTAACCTCATTTCAGTGGACTCAACCCCAAAACAGCAGACATCACACTGCACAGAGACACAGGCACAGGCATACTCTCTGTAACATTGTTCCTTTTTTTCGCATTCTGCCTTGTTTAATTTTTTCTCTCTCGCCATCTCTCTTTGTTTCCGCATTTTTGACTTCAAAATATTGACTCAAAATTTCTGCTCTCTCTCCAAAGTGCACCCTTCAAACATTTACCTCCAGAATTTGTGTCCCTCCAAAATGTTGTGACCTCAACCTTTCCACTAACAAAAATTTAACCTTCCCAATTATGTCGTGCAGTGGAAAATTTGTGACCCCTCCCCGTTTATTTAGATCCACACCTCCCATTTTGCAAGACCCTGCCAATACTGCACCACACATTGGACAGGATCCCATAGCTGCACCCTCCTCCATCAGTGCTAAGGACTTCCTGACGTGTCAGATTCTGCGCGTTCTTGCCAATTGTTTGAATATTTTGAGCGCACATCTAACAATGGGACGTCAACCTAGTGAAGCTAAAAATCAAATTTACTTTCATGATCAATAGTACAGGCTATAAGTGATAGAGAAAGCTCAGCTATCCCACAGCGATGTAAAAAGAAAAAGGAACAATCCACCACAGGAATTGGCCCTTAAACCTTCCATGTCTGTGGAATAAATGACACGTTTCTAAACTAAAAACTTTTTCCCTCCACATCATCCGTATCCCTCTACTCCCTACCGATTCATAAGCCTGTCAAGACGCCTCGTAACAGTTGATATTGTACATGTCATCATCACCTCCTCTGACACCACATTCCAAACACTTACAAATATCTGTGTTAAATAAACACGTCCCTCACATCGCCTTTAAATTTACCTGTTTTACCTTTAATGTATGTCCACTACTAATGAATATTTCTATTCTGGGACAAAAAGATTCCGACTCTCTGACAATTCTTTCCGTGCCTCTCTTCATTTTGTAAACGCCCTCCAGTTACCCCCGCCCCCGAACCCCCTCAGGCTCGGAAGTTCAAGTGACAACAAACTAAGTTTGTCCAATGTGTCCTTGAATATAATACCCTCCCAACCAAGCAACATCCTGACTTAACATTTCTGTAGCCTTTGCAAAGCCTCCATATACCTCCGGTAATATGGCGACCTGAACTGTGTGCAATATTCCAAATGAGGCCTCATTAATGTTCGTTAAAAATCTACCTGACTTCATAAAAATTAGACCGTATGTCCGGAATGTTGCGGTAAACCATGCCAGAAGACTACTTGACCATGTTACCCGTGCGCATTGCCACTTTCAGAGAACTGCAGCTCTGAGGTTGAGATCCATCCGTAAGTTAATTTTTCTAAGTTCCCATCCACTTACTTCCTTCAATGAGCCTTCCAAAGTACTCACACAAACCAATACACTCACACTCAGAGATAGAGTTACACAATCATAGATAATTCTATCCACTCTAACTCACTCACTGCCCCTCACGCACATGCACTGCGGCACTGGAATCCACAAACGGACACAGAATCCCAACACAAACTTGTAATCACCGAATGTTAGCTGATGACCTGCAACCTGCATTATTCATCATCACTTAGAGACAAAACCCCAGTCCATCGAGAATATGGCGATGGAGGGGAACCTTTCATTCAATAAACAGTAAAAAAAAAGTCGTAGAATGTTTTGAGTCGACACGTTTGAAAACCTCCTTCATGGTGTATGAGAAAGCAAAGCATAGCACATGGAATTTCTTCAATACTTCTTTGATAAACCATACGACCACTATTCACAACAGTGAGCAAATTAATTCACACTGAGTAACAATCGGCATAATATATATACACATAAAATAACTAAAAAGCAATCTGTTTATTTTCACTTCCAACTCATTAAAACACACAAAATTGAAGTTTACAAGGATACAGAATTCAAATATAGTCATTTCAAAGCCAAAGTAAATACTGATAAATTACAATCAAATGCAGAAACGATCATCTGTGAATTTCTCGCATTATTATCTGTCTCCGGCCATCCCGTGTTGCAATAGACTCTAACATTTACCTGAAAAGATAAATATAATAATTTGAGTCCACTTGAGTTCAAGTCACATGTGACTCCATTAACAGCACATGAACCTGCTAATTCCCAGCTGAAGCTGTCACTCCAGGAGTTCGGGGAATAAAAGGTTAAACCTGCCCCTGCAATGTCTGTCTGATGATGGGCCATATTTGGAAGGCACGTTGACTTGTTTCTCTATCTGCGCACTCATCTGTGTGCAAAAGACAGCCTGGAACCTATTCTGAAGAGTAGCAGAGGAGTGACCAGCAAGTGATCACGCGGTCAATATTTATTCTACAAACAACAGTCACTGAACCTATTATATAGTAATTATCGTCTTCAGATTTGCAGGAGTTTACTGTGCATATGCTGACTGCGTCTTATACTGAATTACAACAGAGATGACATTTCCAAAAACATATCACTCGCACATGCATGATTTTTCAGACAGGATGTTGGTCAAAGGTTCAACATAAAGAAGTGTCTGTGCTTTCTTTCACACTGATGAAACAATTTCAATAATCTCTGTGACTCGGTAAAAATTGTTTTGCTAACTAATTAGAAAATTCCCATCGCATCTGTCAATCGTTTAACTGAAAAATAAATGTCAAGCTTTCTATGGTGATTTTCAACATTAAATAATGCTCAGTGTATTTCAGATTTCAGTAGAAAGCCAAGGAACTCCATTCTCTCCTCTCCATCAGGAACACAGGAACTGAGAGCAAAAGGTAGTTCTTGTTGGTTGGATGGGTACGTTGTAAAAGTTTGTATCACAATTTCACTGCATGTCAATACGAAAGGCGTCATAGACACGTGAGTTATCAGTAGGAAAAGGATTGGTTTTCTGAGAGGGCAAAAGAAGTAACATTGCAAGGCTAGTCATTGCAAGTGGTAACCTGGGCTGGGATGATTCAAATGACTCCTTTCAGAGGTTTCCAGACTATGCTGGCTTGGCGTTCAGGAGGATCGCAGCCATATCACAGGCTGTTTTATGAAGCTATCGAATCATGCAGTACAGTAAATTTTCTTCAGAGCATCGTGTGTGTACTGTCAAAAAAACTGTTATGATCTACAGCTGTCTCAAATTCCAGCATCCCAGACATTCCAGACACCCAACAGCCTCTGTGAAGTGAATAATTTCCTCAAATCGCTTCGAAAATGTTGTCTTTCATTGTTAACTATGTCTCCTTGTTATTGACACGGTCATCAGTTTTATAAGAATGAGCAACAATATTCAATCATTTTCACAGTCAGTTAGGTTTTTATCTGTGACTTAGATAGGATTTATGGAAGTATTGCAATATTTGAAAATGTATCGAAGCGATTCAAACACACCATTACATTATAGAATTCGCAGAGATTTAGCCAGCTAGTTTACATACAGTGAAGTGAAAGAGGGAGGAAGTTTGAGAGGAGATCCAGAACACTTAAAGAAATATGAATGGTGGCAAACAGAAACAAAAAAGGAAATTGCTAGAAAACTCAGCAGGTCTGGCATCATCAATACAGAGAGAGCAGAGTTGATGTTACGTCTCCCATGACCCTTCTTCCTTGAAAATGCCAGAGCTTCGTTGGCAGTGTGATGAAAGGCACATGTTGAAGGTGGGATACCACGACAGGTAATTAAACAAGTCAGAGAAACGAACTCAGTGGTAGAGAATATGGAGAATGATGCAAGGTATATCAGGAGGGAAATCAGGAATATTGTAACAAATTTCTTCCAATGGCCAGTTGTCAATATTTAAATAGCAGAGATGCTGATTGGATGGTCTGGGTTTTCACCTGGATGGCACGAGTTGCTGGCATTTATGATGTTCAACTTAGCGAGACTCATTCTTCCTCGGGAATGGGTATGAGTGCAGTTCCTCAGAATAACCAGATCAAACACGCCTCTATTTGTGCTTTACAAGTGAAGGTCCTCAGGCTCTGTATTCCTAGTGACCACAAAGAACTAAACATTTAAAACGTCGAGCACTTCAAACCTCATTGTTCATATTCTCCAACCAGCCAGTTGACGATTCATTGTTTTGCAGATTTGGAATCAATTCAATGAGCCATAAAACGTGGTGTATGATCAAGATCATCGAATTTGCTTTTTCAAAGGTAATTCTTCATGTTATTGAAATTAATTTCGCTTCCAAGTGCTCCAGCGCTTCTTTCGTGACAACTTGTGGACCTAAGGCTCAGATAGTTTTGGATGGCGTTCTTGGATTTTCACTAAAAATTATGTTGGTCACAAAATGGAAAGAAGTGAAGGCAGTGTGAATGCACAGAGAGCTGGAGAAGATGCAAGTATCAGAAATTCAACTCACCAAGTGAAGAAAGACAATTGTCAGCATCTGTCGATGTGAGGGGTTCATCAGGATCACTGTCCACGTGTAACTGGCCTTCCTCCAATTTAGCGTCTTCAGCCTCAACATCGTCATAGTCACCACGAATTTGACCTGGAGGAAAAGGTGAGTATCACTGACAGAAATTGCAACCCACAACACTTAGAACAAGAAATTGAGATGCATGCTGCCAGATAAGTGCTGGAAAGTGGGATCCAAAGAGTCAGGTGGTTTAACATAATTCAGCAATAGCAGCACGAGCAGGCAGTACGCAAATTAGGAATGAGAAAGTTAAGTGTTAACTGATCGAAATGTTCCAGATATTAAGCGGATAAGACTGGGTGGATGAAGAAAAACCAATATCAATAAGTTGGGCTATTCCAGAACTAGGGGGTGTATTTTAATCGCTAATGTCAGACCGTTCAGCAAAGGTACAAGCAAGAGTAAGGAGCTGTACAAAGTTTAGAATTCTCATTGGAAAGAAGAAGGCTAAGAGGGGATTTGATAGAGACGTACAAGATGATCAGAGGATTAGATCGTTTAGACAGTGGAAGTATTTTTCCTCGGATGATGACGTCAGCTTGTATGAGGCGGCATAACCACAAATCGAAGGATGAAAGATTTAAGACAGATGTCAGAGGCAGGTTCTTTACGCAGAGAGTGGGAAGGGCGTGGAATGCCCTACCTGTTAATGTAATCAACTCAGCCACATTAGGGAGATTTAAACAATCCTTAGATTAGCACATGGATGATTTTGGGATAGTGTAGGGGAACAAACTGAGAATAGTTCACAGGTCGGCGCAACATTGAGGGCCGAAGGGCCTGTTCTGCGCTGTATTGTTCTATGTTCTACATTCTATGTTCTATGTCTAATGTCCCTCAAAAGGCAATTGATATCAGATCAATTCTTAATTTTAAATGCAAGCTAGATTATTGTGGATTAAATGTATTAAGGGATGTGGTTCAAAGACAGATATCTGGATTTAGGTCACACCACAGCCAGAAATCGTCTCATTGAGTGGAGGAAGAGCTTCGAGCTGCTAAGCAACTTACAGCTGCATATATCTTCCTGTTGAATGACTTGGAGCAGTGGACACAGTGTAGCGGCCATAGTTGAGGTACATGATAAAATTATGATTGATATAAGTGGTGAGGACAGGGAAGAACATATCTGTTTGGTGGAGAGATCAAAGATCAGGGTCATCGATTTTAGGGAAGTGATGGCAGAAGTAAAGAGGATTATTTTCCCCCAGAAGCTATTGTGAATCTGCGACTCTCCACCTGAAAGTGCGATAGAGACAAAAGACACTCATAACATTTAAGAAGTATTCAGTGGTACATGAGATGCCAAGACATACAAGGCTATGGGTCAAGTATGCTGGTAATTGCAATTAGAATAATTTGAGTATGCTTTTGACAGGCTCTGTCTGGATGAACCATGTCCATGACCACGTGGTACAAAAACAGCAACTTTCTTTCTACCTGACCCGCCTCATGAAACAGCCAGTAGTGACATTGCCATTCCTCAGTCTTGTGACGTTTCACATCTTTAAAGTTTGGACGGCACAGAAAGTGAAGGATCACGTACACACCTGGAATACTCTTGACGTTGACCTCAGGATTTTCCATTTCTGTATCATTTTCTCTCAAATTGTGACTAGTGTAGTATTCAAAGTGATTGAGTGAATCAATGGAAGCAGAAATTGCTCAAAACAATACTGGAGAGTTATTGTTAAGTTCAATACCCTAGTGAACACATGGCTCTTTCGAATTGGAATAAGGTGAAATATCTTCAGCCTAAGGGTGGCGAATCTATGGAACACAAAAGACTATGGACACCAAGTCAGTGAGCATCTTTAAGACAGAAATAGAATGGTTATTGATTGACAAGTGGATAAGATTTTCCACGTAGAAGGTGGAAGGAAGACGTTGAGACACATCTCAGCCATGATCGAATGGCAGAATACACTCGATGGGCCAAATGACCTACTTCTGCTCCTATATCACTTATACACATGGACTATAGATGAACGTTTTATGTTCTTAACTGATATTTGAATGAGATTTCGGAAGACAGGTAACCGGTCCAACTTTACGGACTGCGCAAATATCGAAAACAGCCAGAGGAAAAGGAGCAGGCTTTGGACGGTTCACTGCTGCACATGCATAAGGCCAGGGCTTCCAATGACTCTGGTACGGCGGAGCTTGGCACCGAATTCTGGTTGTCTGGCTTGGATGACTATTGCCTGGGGGAGGACGAGACAGGACCCCGAACCTGAGAGCAGTCCCAGAGAAAGTGAGGCCAAGGCCCAGCTACAGCAGCTTTGGCTGTGCCTCTAGAACTCGAACATCACCTTTGCCCAGCTCTACAAACGTGCTGGAGGCGGGGCCGAGAGACAGAAGAGATCCAGAGGGATGAAGGTGTGAGGTTGGGGTCTGGGGTCAACACCAGGTGAGATGGGGAGGGGTCAGTTTGGCAGAAAGAGGAATGGGATCTGGGGTAGAGAAATATGAGCAGATGGTGGAGGGTGAGGGAGAGTGAAAGATGGGAGTGGGGCAGAGACCTGGTGCGGGAGTGGGAGCGTGAGAATGAGGCCTTCAATGATGTACGTTGTGTGGGACAGTTGGGTAAGGAGAGGCATTGGGGATATAAAAGATATAGGAGTTGAGTAAGGAAAGGAAGATTACGGGAGATGTGGATAAGGAGGGTTGGGAGAGATGTGGATAAGAAGATTTCGGAAAGATGTGTATAAGGAGGGTTAGGAGAGGCGTCGCCCACCCGTCCTACCCCCCACCAACCCCACCCTCAGGCGGGCTGTTTCCTGGCAAAGAGAAGGATAATTCTGATTTGAAACCTTCGCTGCCTTGCTGTCAGAACCATATATGGGAACGGCTTCTAGAGTAAACCTCGAGGTAAAATTTAGAGCCGGGGCCCCAAAGGCAGTTCGTCGTTATCTACAACCTCATTCTGGCAGTTTCCGTGACGGCGCTGGTACCAAACTGTTACGGCTTTGCTGTTCCTTTGGATTAGCCGGTGTCGTGGAGAGGGTGAGCCACACCAACTCGGCTTGCATCCTACCACCACTGCACCTGGAGAGGACACTCCAGTTTCCCTGCAGCTTCAACACAACACTGACTGGGGGGTAGGGAGGGCGGGGGGTGGGGGGCAGCAGATACCAGTCAGAGTCATCGCTGGATTGACATACAGCATGACGCCATCGGTTGCGCCTGGTGATGGGAGGGATTTTTGGATCCCACTGGGATAGCTACCGCCTGCCTCAAATTGGCCAGGCCCCCGCCAGTAACATGCCGTCCCGCCATAACTTGCTATCCTCATTGGGTGCATAGACTTTGGGAATTATCCGAACAGCAGTTTGCAATCACCGCACCAAGCAACAAAAGAAAACAACAAAAGAGACCAGCTCGAAAACTGGGAAATTGGAAAGTCCAGACAATGATGATCGGACTCTCAGAAATCCTCCAGGACATCAGCTTCTCAAGGAAATCAGCTGTCCTAAACAACGAGCTCAAGGGACTCCAAAATGGATGAACTCACATTTATCAACATTGCAATCCATCTATGAGACCTTTTCTCACTCGTATAAACTGTCTGCACATCCCTGCAAAGGTTCATGTCCTCTGCATATTTTGCTCTACCACTCATGTCAGCGTCATCCACTAGCGTAGACACACTACAAGTGGTCTCCAACTCCAAATCTCCAAATTTTTACCTAGTTGTGGTCCCAAAGCTGATCCCTGTGGCACGCCATTAGTCGTTGACAGCTTTTAATAAACATATTGCAGTGGTTCAAGATTAAGTGAAATGTTAAATCACTGCAATGAGATACTTCTGCACAAAGTATTTTTAATGACTTTATTCGAAATCCCCACCATTTGTTAAGAGAAAACTGGAGTAAAGTCAACTGAATGCCTTCTCTTTCCCCAGCAGATGCAACGTGTCTGATTCGACTTGAACTGATGTCATTTCTGTGACAAAGTGCATATTTTGTGAATCTACACCACATGTCCATGCCTATGATTATTGTTGTGTGCTGTCCTGTGAGGATGGTTTAATTTAACTTTCTTTTCAGTGGTATGTTGAGTTCCAAAACTAACTCAATAATTTCGATTGTGATCCTATAATGGACCGTCGTATTTTCATAGCAACGACAGGGAGAAAAAGGGTGAGGGGTGACTTAATTGAGACATACAAGACAATCATGACCGCCTTCCAATGTACCAGGTATGCCTCCAACTAGCAGAGATATTGGCCCATAATATTGCAAAAATTCCTTCACGCCATCGAATGCAGCCTTAGCGTTGAGGGCTGTCATTCTCACCTCACCTCTGGAATACAGCTCTTGACAGAGACTGGATGGAGTATCAGTAGCTGACAGAACCAAAACTGGGCATCACTGAGCAGGGTCTTGCTGAGCGGCAGATGCTTGATAGCACTGTTACATATACTGTCCATCACTTCACTGATGATTGAGTATATGGAGCAGGAATTGACCAGGTTGAATTGGTCATTCATTTTATGTACAAAACATACCCTGGCAATTTCCCACATTGACGGGTAGGTGCCACAGTTGTAACTACACTGGAACAGCTTGGTTAGGGGAGCAAGAGTTTATGGAGCACAATCCTTCAGCAACATTGCTGGACGGTGTCAGGCCCCATAGCCTTTGTAGCATCCAGTGTTTCCAAACGTTTTTCGATATCAAGGAGAGTAGCAAACTACTATCTGTAAAAATAGGCACCACTGGAGAAGGCGAGATGCATCATTCACACAGTACTTCTGAGTAAAGTTTGCTGTGAAAGATTCAGCCGCTGTCACGGAATCCAAACAACGTAGAAGAAGGCCGTTCTGCCCATCAAGTCCACACCAACCCTCGTAAGAGTATCCCACCCAGAGTCTCTACCCCATCTCCATCGCCAATCCCTGGACACTTTAACATGGCCAATCCACCTAAGACACACATCTTTGGACTGTGGAAGGAAATTGGAGCACCCTGTGGAAATCCACGCAGACATGGCAAGAATGCCTGAACACCACAGAGGCGGTCGCTGGAGTGTGGGATCGAACCTAAGTCCCCGGTGCTGCGAGGTAGCGGTGATAACCGCTGAGCCACGGTGCTGACCATTACTTTTTCACAGATGTGTTGGGCTCTTCTATTATTGAGGATGGGGACATTAATGGAGCATCCTCTTCTTTTTAGTTGTCCATCAATTAAAGTACAACTGCGGAGGTTAGATCTGATCCAGTATCCTGAAATCTCGATTGCCTGAGAGAGAAAGATGGTGGTCCAGCTGTATAAACGAATCTGAATATTGTTGAATGTTCATCTTGCACCGCTGCACCGCTCTGGATCTATTCAGAACATTGCTTCAAATGTGAATAGAACAAAGTTGCTCTGAAACTTTGGAAACTGTGTTGTGCATCACTCCCTTCTGAGCAGCACCAAATTACGCTAAACCGTTTTAGGTCGCTTTTGATGTAAGTAACATCGGCTGTGGCGCAGTGAGACAGGGATCAAATGATCAATCCATCATGTTTAATACAAATTAAATGCATCCCAAAACAAAGCACAACTGTGGAAATGAATTGAATGCTTGCTGTCCATCAACTCTGAGCTGACATATCTACATCTTGTGACAATGCTTTAACGAGGTAAGTTTGATCTTGTTTTTTTAAGAGGGGTTGTAAAAGTAGAGGTGCCATTGGGTCTAGGAAAAGCCTAATTTAACAATAGCAAAGGAGTTGCTGGTCCTCACAATTCAGATTCCTTCTGGTTTAGTTTAGCTGTGGCGGTGAAAACATGTTGCAGTCCATGAAGTTTGAAAATTCAGCAGATGATTCCTGACTGACTATCCCTCTGAACTGCCTTTGGATGTTGTTCCCTCCTGCCTCGAAGAATCTGTTTTCAATTTGCCTTTATTGTCAAGAGGCGTGTTTATGGGAGGTTGCTCGATTGGAATAGCTCATTAGTTAAGTTGCGGTATCGTGTCAGTTCAGCTCTCCAATCATTAAATTATTCTAAATGATGCTTTATTTTGTTCGTGTTTCAACTATAGTATTTAAATAAATTCTGTTTTGCTTAAAGCCGAGAGGTTTGATCACCTGTATCACAACTGGAACGCCCACTTCACATCTGCCTTTAAAAGATGTAGAAGTTAGAGCCTAGAGAACCTTCTGGAAATATTTTGAGGGGGTTCTGGCCTGGTCCATAAGAATATGCAGGATAGAAATGTCGGGGATGAATGGCCTCCTTTTGTCCTGCAAATCCTATGATCTTTCACACTCTGCACAGACTGTATTTTGTACTAATTATAACCCCCTAACTCACCTCCTGACATTTCACGGCAAACCTCATGATGTTCTATTTGGGTTTAGTACTTCAAGCACATAGTGTTGCAGTGATCTAACGAGAGGCAATATGATGGTAAACAAATGTGATGGTCGCCATGGGCCAGTGTAGAAAATGATTGCTGTGGGACAGTCACTTTGTATTTTCTGCTGCAGAGATCGTAACAAGATCAGCCAGGTGGACCTCATAGAATTGGGGCTGTCAACGTGCTCCAATCAGGGAGCCCTGGCTGACAGACATAAACAGGAATGTCAGAAGTTCTGTTTACTCCCTGAGACTTGGCTCTGAAGAAACCAGTTTAATGTCAAGTGCTACGTACATATAAATAAAGGGTGACTCGGTGAGTAGGATACCAGGCTATGTGCATTTATTTCACAATGAATATATTTTTTTACAATCGAAGTAAAACGTCTACAATGAAAACAGCGATTATGAGAAGCAATTATCGGAAGAAAGGCAAGAGACTTTGAAATATCAATTTTCCTTTTTCTCAACCCGGGAAGGTGTTCTGAAAGCACGATGTATATTGTCATTGTTCGAGGAGGAAAAAGTGGTTCTGATTCTCAGTTTTGTGAAGGCATTTCATTTTTATTTTACAAGGTCTTGGAATGATCTTTGAACAGTGACACAAATGAAGGGCATTTCCAATAATTGTTGTGATTTTTCACAAAATAGCTAGAAAACCCTGTGCCGATAATTGGTGAGGTTTTAGCTGAATTGGATTCTGTACCACAGGAAGTTTTTTTTTCATTTGATTTGATGTATTACTGTCACGTGTACCTCAGTACAGTGAAGTTTTGTTTTCCCTGAAGTACAGGCAGATCATAACATACAAGGGCAGACAGATGATAGAGCAAGGAGCATCGACCTTTAGGCATAAGCCCTTCATCTGCTCCTCGGATGCTGTCTGACCTGCTGAGCTTTGCCAACCCCACACATTTCAACTCTGACCTCACTTCCGCCAGGTCCAGGCAGTAGTCTAATAACTGCAGGGAAGAAGTGACTTTTGAACTTGTTGTTGTGTGTGCTTAAGCTTTTGTCTCTTCTGCATGCTGGAAGAGGTTGTAAGAGAGTATATCTGGTGTGCGAGGTGTCTTTGATGCTACTGGTATTGTAGAAGAGTCATTCAAAAGTCTGCAAAAATATTACAGGAGAAGCAGAAACTCCTTCACGAAATTAAACTGTAGACTTGCAAAATCAAAGCTGTGACAGCCAGAAAATGTCTTCCCTATCTGCCCTTGAGACCTTTGTTTCTCTGCTGTTTATACAGTCTTAGGTTCCCGCACTTATCTGATAGCATTAGCATTCCCAATTATACTGGCTTGCTCTGTCTTCCTCACCTACTCATCTTCTGCCAAACTGGTTCACTACATTACACTGAATCTATTACATTACAACACCAACGTCTTCAGTATTAGCTCATCTAATAGTGATTTAACTAGCCCATCACAATGCACTACCATTATCTCTTACCGCAGCTCTGTAATATGATCCTGTGCATGCATTACAACACTAGGTTACCTGCACAACTGCCAAATTAACTTCCATATTAGGTGCCTTTACGATGTTTGACAGTCGTAGATGGAAGCAATATTTGTGAGATTGGTTTGTGTGATGGTCTGGGCTATGTTCACAGTATTCATATGGTACAGTCAAGAGGAAAGAAGGAAGCTCTCTTGAGATTGAGGAGGCAAGGTTCGGGCAGGGCTTTTGGGGGTTACAAGGTAGCCAGAAATGAATTAGAAAATGGTCGTAGGAGAGCCAGAAGGGAGCACGAAGAAGCTTTAGTGCGTAGGATTAAGGAAAATCCTCAGCAAAATGTAACACATGGCTGTGATGAACCCAGATAGAAAGCTTTCTGTGGTGTATCCGTAAAAATTGGTGAGCGACCTCATGGAAATGGACAATGTCCTGAGCCTGCTGAGGACGAAGAGGTGTTGTTGCACCTTCTTGACCATCGCATTGACGTGGGTGCACATGGACAGTTTGTGGGTGATCGTCAATTCAAGGATTAACGCTGTTGAGCATCTCCATCTCAGCGTCATTCATGTTGGAAGGGGCGTGTACGTCTCCTTGCTTCCTGAAGTCAATGGTCAGCTCTTTAGTTTTTTGACATTGAGGGGAGGGTTGTTTGCACCACGTCATCAGGAATTCTATTTCCTTCCTGCATGCCTTCTCAGCATTGTTTGACATCCGGCCTACAACGGTGGTGTCGTCAGCCAACTTGTGGGTGGAGTTCAGAAGAATTTGGGTCACGTAGTCAGAAATGTGCAGGGAGTACAGCAGGGGGCTCAGTACCTGCTTTTGTGGGCTGCTGATGTTGAGGATTCGGGTAGGGGGTGCTGTTGTCTGTCTTCACTGATTGTGGTCGATGAGTCAGAAGCTCGAGCATCCAGTTGCAGAGAGTGCAGCCGAGACCAATGTCTCGGAGTTTGGAAGTTGAAGTACGTTTGAAGAGGGATGTAGAAGAGGGACCCAGGAACAATGGTACTCAGAGAGAAACGAAGGTCATGGAAAGGGTGGCAGGTTCATTCAGAGAGAGAGGAGCTCATTCACAGCAGAGGGATCGATTAACATCAATTGCTAGAGCAGTTAAGGTCCATGGGGAAGAAAAGGCTGTTTTTATTTTTTTGCTCTGTCTTGGAAGAGAGACAAACTCTGAAATCCGTTGATCCACCAGATCAGGAGATATGAACAGAATCTTCTCTGCATCTTCTCTAGTTCAATCACCTCCTTCCCAACAGTGTAGGGACGAGGAGAGGATACTACACTGGAGGGAAGCATCACCTTCAGCGAGTTTTGGGTGTCTGGAAAGCTGCCAGTTTTGGAAAATACGAGTCAATTTTTTTCTCCTTATGCTTTTAAGGAGTTAATTTCAAGCACTACTTGCGTTGGAGGGTGAGGTTTGGGACTTTCTTTCATTGGTCTGTACTTTCTGGTCTTTTGTTCAAAGTCGCGTTCAGTAAGTGTTCACCATGGTAACTAAGTGATGCGTCAAACGGGGGTTCACTATGGGATTTGACTTGCCCAGTTTTTCCATCATCTCTCGAATTACTTTCTTCCCACTGAACTCCTCCACCTCGGTTTCTCACCTCTTTCTAAACTCTTCTTTATGCACAATGTGTCATTATGTGTCATTCTCGGACTATCTCTCTTCACCTTCCTTGCCACTAGTGTTTACTTTCTCTTCTTATTTCGCACTTTCCACGTTTCTCAATGTCTGCTACGTTTTGCTTTTGTTTGAATCTCTTCAGTGATAGTGATCGCAACTCCTTAAACTTTACAATACACATGGACGAGGTTAGGAACCGATGGTATGGGGAAGTATCTAATTGGGGGAGGGGGAATTACAATGCTATTAGGCATGAACTGGGGCACCTAAATTGTAATCAAATGTTCTCAGGGAAAGGATGCAACAAATGGGGAGGTTATTTAGGAAGCATCTGCTAATAGTGCTGGACAGGTATGTCCCACTGAGGCAGGGAAGGGATGGTAAGTTGAAGTCCTGAGTGACAATGGATGTGAAACGTCCAGGCAAGAGGAAGAAGGGAGCTTACTTAAGATTGAGGAGGCAAGGAGCAGGCAGGGCTTTAGAGGGCTGCAAGGACGACAGAAAAGAACTGAAGAATGGACTTTGTAGAGCTAGAAGGAGGCTCAAGGAAGCTTTAGTGGGTAGGATTAAGGAAAACCCTAAGACGTTCTCCCCTTCCGTGTGGAACAAGAGGATGGCCAGAGGGACGGTAGGGCCAATCAGGGATAGTGGAGGGAACTTGCAGCTGGAGACAGAGGCAGAAGGTGAGGTCCTTAATGAATACTTTATTTCAGTATTCACCAGTGACAGGGACATTGATGTTTCTGAGGACAGCGTGAAACAGACTGATATGCTAGCACAAGTTGATGTTCGGAAAGACAATGTGCTGAAAAACTTGAAAAACATAAGGGTAGATAAACCCCCAGGGCCAGACGGGATATACCCTAGGTTACTACAGGAAGCGAAGGAAGAGATTGCTGCATCCTAACTGTCCACTGGAGTAGTTTCAGATGATTGGATGGTGGCAAATGTTATTCCCTTGTTAAAGAAAGGGACTAGGAGTAATCATGGGAATCATAGACCAATCAGTCTTACGTCAGTGGTGGGCAAAGCATTGGAGAGAATTCCGAGAGACAGGATTGATGATGACTTGGAAAGCCATAATCTTATGAGAAACAGTCAACATGGCTTTGTGAGGGGCAGGTCATGCCTCACTAAGCTTACAGAATTCTTTAAGGATGTGACAAAACAGGTTGATACAGGTAAGGCAGTGGATGTGATATACATAGACCTTGGCAAGGCGTTTGATAAGGTTTCTCATGGTAGGTTCATCCAAAAGCAAGGAGGCATGGGAGACCAGGAACTTTGTCTGTCTTTCTACATAATTCGCATACCCATAGAAGACAGAATGTGGTGGAAGATGGAAAGCTTCCAGAATGGACCATGTTGAACATTGGTGTTCTAGAGGAATCTGTTCTGGGAACTCTGTTCTTTCTGATTTTTGTAAATGACTTGGATGAGGAAGTGGAAGGGTGGGTTAGTAAGTTTGACAATGGCACGAAAGTTAGTGGATTAGTGGATAGTGCGGTAGGCTGTTCGAGGTTGCAATGAGACATTGACAAGATGCAGAACTGAGCTGAAAGTGGCAGATGGAGTTCAACGTGGAAAAGTGTGAAGTGTTCACTTTTGAAGGTCGAAGTTTGAATGCAGAAATAGGTTTAAAGGCAGGATTGTTAGCAGTGTGGATGAACAAGGAGATCTGGGATCCATGGCCATAGATTACTCAAAGTTGCCAACCAGGCTGATCGGTTTGTTAAGAAGGCGTATGGTGTGTTGGCTTTTATTAGCATGGGGATTGAGTTTAAGAGCTGTGAGGTTATGCTGCAGCTCAATAGAGTCCTGGTTAGACTACACTTGGAATATTGTATTCACTTCTGGTCACCTCATGACAAATACGATATGGAAACCTTAGAGAGGATGCAGAGGAGCTTTACCAGGACACTTCCTGGACTGGTGGGCATGCTTATGAAGAAACTTTGAGGAAACCAAGGATTTTTCTCATTGGAGTGCAGAAGAATGAGAGGTGACTTGATGGATGTGTAGAAGATGATGAGAGACAGAGATAGAGTGAATAAATAGAGATTTATTCCCAGGGCAGAAATGGCTATCACAAGTCGGCATAGTTTTAAAGTAATTGGAAGAATGTTTAGGGGAGATGTGAGAGGTCAGTTCTTTACTCAGAGAGTGGTTGGTGGGTCGAATGCACTGTCGGTAGTGGTATTAGAGTCAGATACAACACGAATACTTTAGCGACTCTTGGATAGTCACATTGAAGTTATTACAATGAAAGGTAAACATGTTAGTCTGATCTGAGAGTAGGATAAAAGGCCAGCACAGCATCGAGAGCGAAAGGGCCTGTACTATGCTGTACAGTTTGATGTTATATGTTCTCTGGTCCTCCCTCTTTCCACCTTCTCTATATTTCCCCTTTCTCTCTCTCTCGCTTATTTGACCCTTAGAATATGTCTCTCCATCTCTTTCTGTGTCATTATGACGTGCTCTACTTCCTTATTCCTTTCTCTCAAGTCATGTCTTTGTGTCTCCCATATGCGATCTCTCCTCTCACCCTGTTGCCTTCAGTGTTTCCTTCTAATACTCTTCCCGTCTTCATTCTCTCTTTTTTTTCCCGAACTCTCTGCCTTTCTCTCAATTCCATAGCTCTCTCTCCCTCTGACCCGTTCTGTTTCTGCCTGTCTATTTCTGATCTGTTGGCTTTCCATGTTGATTTTAGCGTCTCAATTCCTGTCTCTGTCACTCTTGCTCGGTTTCGTCTTCTCTTTCTGTCAGTCTTTCTCTATCTACTCATTGAAATTGAGGAGTTGGGTACTTGAACCACAGTTCTGACTCCACTCCACTCCTCTGTACACACTACTCGCCAACCCACACATCCATAAAACGAGACACAGCTGGAAATGACTGATCAATGAATAAATTGAAGAATTATATTGAAAGGATGTTTTAGTACCTTCTGGAACTGCTCTCTGAAACTAGTCTGGGTCACAGCATATATTCCAGTGTTTGTGCAGCAACTCAAGAGCTGCAGCATGAAGCCTAAGTCGAGCACATATCTATCTATCCACACAGACCGATATCCCAAGAACCACATCCGTCTCCATATGGAATAAACCATTAGCATTGACCACAACAGGATGAAATTGGTCGACATAGCAAACAGTAAAATGATCGATTTTTTTCGACTCTCCATCTCTGCGTCTCTCGATCTCTTCCCACTGCTTCCCGCCCACAGTCTGCGGCGAGCTCTGCTGGCCATTGCAATGTGCCTTACAGTGAGAACATTGAGTAGCAAAATTAACGCAAACGGGATGCAGGGGTTGAGGATGTTGTGGGCGAACTCAAATGCTGCCCAAACTGGAGAATTGGTAACATTCGCCCTGATGAAACAGAACCAGGGGTAGTTCTGCATCCAATACCATCCACTGAACATAAAGTACCAGAAAATGTTCTTTAACAAGCTCAGCACAGACACTGTCCCCAGAACCACAGCCGCCGTTTTCTCATTGCAATATTTACTTTTCAGCTTCTGGCAACAAATGGCCACAAATCGCTCAAACGTGAAGGTGACGGTGAACCAGACAGAACAGTCAGTGGCTGCATAAAGCAGGACGGCGTGGATATTACACACGGGGATTTTGCGAAGGAAAGTAAACTGGTTACGATAAACAATCGGAATGTGTCTCATTATCAGGTCGAGGATAACCACCATTTGATCCGCCACTACCATAGCCGCTAGGTAAAGAGTGACACTTTTGGAGAGACCACATTTCTTACAAGATAGAATCATAATCGTCAGAAAGTTAACTGTCAGGAATGGAAAACAAATAAACAAAAACAAATTTGCACATTTGGATTAGACAAAGTGTGCAGTTTGAACGAGGACTTGTTCAGATTGTTTGCAAAGATCTACAGCTTCCAGTGATGTAATTAATTAACTGTTGGAAACATGGGAAATTAGTGTAAAGTGGGAGAGATGGAATCTCAATACCTGTAAGCCAGTCGTCAATATATTCACGAATATTAATGGGCTGTGATGTGGAGTTTTGGTCAGTGCGTTGATGGATGCAAGTGAGGGAAATGGAAAAATGTTATTGATGCAAGAGGGAGAAACATGGATACTAAGGCAATGGCAAAAACACAGTGGATGGTGGGAGATGTTTCCATTGATCGGAGATACTAGGATCCGAGGACACAGCCTTAGAGTAAAGGGAAGATATTTTAGAATGGAAATAAGGAGAAACAGCTTCAGCCAGAGATTGTCCAATCCATGGAATTGATTGCCACATAAAGCTGTTGATATCAAGTCATTGAGAATATTTAGGACTGAGATAGATAGGTACTACAGTATCAATGGAATCAAGGGTTACGGGAAGAAAGTAGGAGATTGGGTTGGAAAAATCTATCAGCCATAATTGAATGGCAGAGTAGACCCACTGGGCTGAATGGCCTAATTTCTGCTCCTTCCTCTTATGGTCTTATAGTTTTATCGTTATCAGAGGAAACAAAAGGTTTTCATGATGAAATACACCAGCAGGATCCCAGAACATCAAGAGAGTTGGGGCAGAGGTGATTGTAGTTGCCGTGACTGAGTAGAAAGTGCTGTGGAAGCTAAAATGTCTAAAATCATGAGGGGCTAAGATAGGTTGAATAGGCGATGTCGTTTTTTCTCGGGTAGAGAGGTCCAGATCGAAAGGTTTAAAAAGGGATAGATTTAAAAAGGACCCAATGGGCACTTTTTTCACACAGAGGATGGTTTGTAGATGGAATGAGCTGACAAAGGAACTGGTAGAGACAGTATAACTACAACATTAAAAAGGCACTCGGACAGTTAAATTGATAGGAAAGTTTTGAAGGGACGTAGGGAAAATACAGGTAAGTGCGATTAGTTGAGGGAATCTGGTCAGCACGGGCGGGTTGGACCAAAGGCTCTAATTCCATGCTGTATGACTCAATTACACTGTGGTCAAAAGGAATAGGATATATTATCCGTGCTTTCTGTTGAACTCCAGATGGTCACCTCAAACCATTTTGTATGTCAGAGAGGCCACAATCACTCAGCATATACTTATTGACAATGTCACAGAATTGTGGGCTGTTGGAAGCCAGATTAAATGCAAGAATTTCAGGAAAGACCAATTACATTTAACGCAAACAGAGGGTTATGAAAATTTGGAAATAAGTGAGTAAAGCTGAGTCACATCAAAGTATTGTTTGGATATCCACTTAAAAAGGAGATTGAAATGAAGGATGGGGCAGGTTGCTACATTTGCACAACTGATTAAAAAATGTTTTGAGTACGCCTATGTTGTAACTTGCATGTGGTTAATTGCAATTCTGTCATTGCTAGGTCACTGGAAGTTCATTTTCATGCACGTTAAGACACAAGGAATAAAGGTGGATACAAATTTATGAGTTAAGATTTGCTTTCAAAGCAATTCTCCCGAGAAAATTGCATAAATCCCTTATCCTGAAACCTCATCTCTCTCTCTCTATGGATATATTTAGATTAATCATTCCAGATGGTATATCATCCATCACTGGAAACTGTTGAGCGTATTGGGTGTTATTGGAGCTGCAATCATTCAGGCAAGCAGGAATTATTCCACCATACTCCGGTCTTGTGACTTGCCAACGGGGAAGACCCTTTGAGGAGGTAGGAGGTGAGTTACCTGCTGCAGGATTTCCAGTCGCTGGCCTACTCTTGTGACCACTGTGTTTGTGTGTTTAGTCCAGGTCAGTTTGTGGTCAATGATAACCCAGAATACCGGCAGTGGGGGATTTAATGATGGCAAGACCATTGAATCTGAAGGTGAGATGGTTAGATTTTCTCTCTGTCAAGATAGTAACGCCCAGGCTATTGATGTAGAGTTGATTCAATGTTAGAGACACCGTTGGATATCAAGTAACGATGATTATATTGTCTCTTGTTGAAGATGGTCTTTGCCTGGCGTAAAACTTACTTACCCCTTGTCATCCCAAGCCTGGGTATTGCCCAGATACAATTACATTTGACCACGGACTACTTAACTAACCCAGGATGGTGAAGCAACGACATTGGGGATGGGAAGGATTTGGAGTCACAGTTTATCTCAAAGTCTGCAGTATCTGATCGGCAGTGAACAGATTGAACAGCATTGGTTATTGGCTCTGTGGGAGATAGGGGAGCAGGATAGTGAACTCAGCTTTTTGACTAGGATAATATTTCATATATTCCAAAAATTGTAATCACTAGAACGGAAAGGAATTACAAAGTCGTTTTGAAATATAATCGATGGATTGAGAGACTCACCAGGGACTCCAACGAGAGCCAGAATTGGATAGTAACCTGCTTGAATAGCATGAAGTGTATACACGATCCGATGTATCAGAGTTATCCACTCATAGTCTGAGGAAAGCAAGTGAATTGCCGTGGATAAACTCCTCCCAGTTGTTGTGCCGTTCACTTCCATTGCTCCCAGATTCTGATTTCCCCATTTCCCTCTCTTTCTCTCTGGACCTGCTGATCTGGAGCTGTTTCTCCCTCTTGCACTGATGCGGTAGCACACTGCATGCACCCTCCACTCTCTTTTGAATAGAAATAGCAAGGTCCTCAGAGGCCCCCGCAGTGAGGATCCACTGGGAGATCCAATGATGACACTCAGTCAGTACACAGGCCGAGTTCGTCCAATTCCACAGTTTCCATCAGCACTGCAATGTGGAACAGGTCCCTGCTCTACATGTGTGGCATGTAGCAAGAAACTGGTCAGGTTCAGCGTGGGATCTAATGCCTAATGGGAACTACAGGGACCAGTGTTCGACCCTCGCTGCTCACAATATGTATCTTCATGAGTTCGTGAAGGGAAGCACATGCATTATCTCCACCTCACTTCTGACCCCGGCCTGGTTGGGAGAGTGGATAATGTATTGCTGGAAAAGCGCAGCAGGTCAGAGGCAGCATCCAAGGAGCAGGAGAGTCGACGTTTCGGGCATGTTGTTTGCTTATTATGACGCCAAATTAAACTAATTCATTCTCCTGCCCAACATTCATTTCCCCCCATTCCTTGCATATTCGTGTGCGGATCGAAAACAGCCTTCAACCTCTCTTTAGTATCTCCTTCCAGAACTACACAGGTTCTTTTCAGGAACCGAACATTCTCTGTGCAAAGAAAAAAATCTGCCTCACATCTCCATTCAACATTCCCCTTCCCATCTTGAACTCGTAATTCGTCCTATTAGAAATTTCAAATCTGGGAAATAGATTCCAACTGTCAACCTTATCTATGCCGCTCCAGAGCAAGAAAACACAGATTGTCTAACCTCTCCTAGTAACCCATGACCTCCAATTGAGGCAGCAAACCGGTAAACCTCTCAAGCAAACTCTTGAAAGACTGGACATCTTTCCTGTGATGTGGTGAAGAGAATTGAATGCAACAGGCGAAGTAGCGAACCAAGCAAATTTGCAACTTGACTCCCTGGCACTTGTACTCAATTCACCCACCAATACACGGAAGCAGAACCTCACACTTGCCCGCATTAAGCTCCAAGTGTCATTTCTCTGCCCACAAACCACAACTCATCTAAATTCCACTCAATTGTTTGACAACTTTTTTTCAATCACTGCAGACCATGAGCTCTAGGCTGACACCTAATGCCCTAATGGGATTTTGGGAGTTCGATCTGATCACCTATGGTCCTGTTATTGCGGGATTTCCTGCATCCCGACTGTGTGGGCGAACTTTTTTGACACTGTCTGCACTGACATCGCCGTCATTTCATCCGTGTAGGTAATACTCTGAATCAAGAGTGAGTTCTGTGCCCGGCATTGGGACTGCCACATTCAGCTCTTGATTCAGCGAAACGCTGCTCCCAGTTTGCAAGAGCTGATTTGCACTATGCACCACGTGGTTCCCGGTGACTGGTAGATGTGCTTCATCCG